>NC_063191.1:24304524-24552024 GCF_017589495.1 Alosa alosa
GAGGGCGCTGGGGCCACCGCGGTCCTCAACACAGCTCACGCCTCCCTGTAGCGGCAGGCAAGCCTCGGGGGCGCACACGCCCACCGCACCGTTCTGGCCCGGCTCCGCGCCGGAGCCGCCCATGCTCACGCTCGCGTCCAAATCCACGTCCCGCTTCACCTTCTTCACCTCCATGCCCCCGTCTGCAAGGTCGGGGCAGCTGTCCCCCCGGCCCGTCCCGTTAAAGAGGGCCTGGTGTGGGGGAGCAGGGGTGGAAGTGGACACAGTGGAGGTCGGCATTGTCATTGCTGCTGCTGATGCTGAGGATGAGGAAGAGGAGGAAGCGGTGGGTAGGTGCAGCGGGGCGGTGTTGAGTGGCATCTGGTCCCGCTGCAGGCTGCGCTTCTTGCTGCGCGGTGTCAGGCTGATGCAGTTCTTGCTGATGGTCACATCCCACTCGCCGCTATCGCGCTCCGAGCTGCTCCACTCTGAACGCGCCGCCGCCACCACCGCCGCCCGCTCCTTCTGGCCGGCCTCGCCTGAGCCCGTGCCCGCACTGGCCGCACCGGTCAGGCCGCCCTGGAGAGAGAAGTGCTCGGGCACCAGGCTCAGGCTGGGGTGGCTGGTGGGAGGGGGAGGGGGAGCCGGCGCCAGGTTCGGAGAGGGGTCCTCGCCGTCGTAGGGGGCTGACCAGTCGCGGCAGGCCCAGGAGCACACCTCGATGCCCCGCCGAGCATCCCGCAGGTAGTCCAGGTAGCCCGACTCCCCGTTGGGCTCGTCTGCGGAGCCCGGGGCCTGGTGCAGGGGGCTGTCGGGGGAGAGGGGGGCGGCCGGAGCCCCACGGGGGGAGGAGGGCGTGGGGTCGGCGCTCGTGGGTGAGCTGGCCGACCCGCCGCCGCCGCCGCCCGAACTCTGCTGGCGGATGAAGAGGGCCAGACGGGACGGCGTGCTGGGTCTGGGGTGGACTGGAGACTCAGCAGCGCTGGGGCTGCCCAGGACTGAAGAGACAAAAGAAAGAAAAGCAAAACGAGAGAATGGTGAGTGGTGCACATAGACATGACTGGAACACTGTGTCCCTCAATGGAACCTTTTTCTGCACACATTCTGTAAACAGTCATGAGAGGCACTGCAGAGTCACATGTGAGTTTCCCTTCTTCTCAGAAGCAGTTCTCATCAGTCAGTAGAGTGTGTATGTATGGGTATTGTGCATGCATTTCTCATGCGAGCTCACCTTTCCCCCAAAAGGCGGGTTCATCCTCCCGCTCACCAGATGGCACTGTTGTGAGGCGGCAGCACTCCGGGATGAGGGAGAGGAACTTGTCTGCGGACTTGCCGTAAATGTCTGTCTCCCTAACCGCACGCCTCTGACTCAGCATCACATGTGTGCATGGCAGCAGATACCTACAGCACAACAACACACGTCACTGCAAACACACATACAACAGTACATACAGCCACCACTAGGTGGCACCTTGGGAAACAGATGAAGGTCATTCCAAGTGGGTTGAAACTGCTGGGGTTTTGTCCCTTTTTAAGTTTATTCATCATGGAGGACCACTTGTTTCACACATGTACAGATGAACTGTGGATAACTTGGTTGGAATACAAATGCTTTAATTGAGCCTTTGATTTACCTTTCCAAAGCATAAAAAAGTGGCCAGTTTGTAGAGGTAAATTAATAACACACATCTGATCAATCTAATCAATAATTATCAACTATATGAGTAATTGTGAGCAGTTTGAAAGACTTCATTTCCCTGTTTAAAGGAACCGTATGTAAGAAATGTATTTCAATTAATCATAAAATGGCCCTGATATGTCACTAGACATTAAGAAATCATGTTCATTTCAAACAGTAGTCCAGCCAGGATATTGTCATTTAAAAAGTGAAGTTGCAGCCCTCAAATAATGTTGATGTTGTCATGTTGTGTTTTGTCCTGATGTGCCACCCTCCACCTGTCTACTAATCACAAAGTCAGTAGTGATTAGGCATACAGGTTGCCAGCTCTGCCAGTCAGGGGGGAGGGGGAGGGGATACACCACTCTACAGTAATTTGAAAGTGATTGCAGTACCAGTTTTGGCCACAATCTTACATACTGTTCCTTTAAATGAAGCGAGACCACACACACACACTACCTGAGAACGAGCTGTAGCATGAGGTCTTCACAGTTGAGGGACAGCAGTGTCTTGAAGAGGCTGAGAGAGACCATGCACAACTGCAGACACACAAATAAGGAAAATACACATCTAAACTTCGCCTCATTACTATAAAACCTCCCATATCTTGAATTAGAAGTCGTCAAAATATGAATGGGAGAAAGAAAAGTGTATGTATGTGTGTGTGCTCCTGACTGACCCGCGAGTTGCTGCTGATGCGTGTGAGCAGCGTGTCCAGGATGGTGTCGTTGTCGTGGCGATGCAGCAGGATGAAACGCAGGAAGGTTTTGAGGAGGGACGTTTCCGTGACGCTGCGCAGGAAGAGGTCCAGGTAGGCCGTGCTGGCGATCATCTCATCGACAGATGACTGAGGCCAGCAAACGCGGATGTGGTACAGAAGGGGACAGAAATAAAGCATCCTCATTTTGAATGACATTTATTACAGACAAAACAACAAAACAGAACAGACCTTCGTGGAGTGAAAGAAAAAACACCTTTATCAATATTCATATTCTCCTTCGCTGAGTACAAGTCATAACTATATTTAAACGATTTATTATAATATATTTTCATTTAGTTCATTTTCATTTTTTCTTTTGTGATACAATTGTCTACTCTGGCAGAGAGCACTAATTACACCCTGCACCCCACTGAATATGCAACACAATGATTGGCTGTACCTTGTGAAGGGCGGGGCCCATGACTGGAATCAGGAAGCCATTGTGGACGTAATCAAGCAGCTGAGTGCGCACCAGTGGGTGAGACACCTGCAGGGACACACAGGACAACAGAACACACTTCAGAGGAGTGCACACCAACAGGACATACGCAGGAGACAGCAGAGTGTGCTTGTAATGACCTGGTTAAACTCATGACCTGGTGCTGAGACTCCTGGGGCCCTAATTACATAGTCCCACTGCAAAATGCTAGCCTGGAGATTCCAGACCCTGGTAATCTAGAAAGATTAAGGGTCTGGCCACGAACAATGTAATGGCCCAACTCGAGGGGCAGCACCAAGCGTGCATTTGAAAATCTCACTGCACGCTAGGGCTGTCACTTTTGTGAAAAAATCCTGTTCGATTCTTGAGACATAATTGTTCATTGAATCGATTGTAAAATCGATTTTTCATGTCTAAAGATGTTTCAATTTTCAACACCAAATATAGGCCAATCCACGAACAACTAACAGGCATTAGGACGAACGTAAAGGGGGCGCTTGAAGATGCACAAGCCAGCAATATTTCTGATGATTTCTTGGCACAAACTTTCGTGCACAATGACAAAACAGGAGTGCAACATTCTCGAAAAAACAATAAGCAGAGTGGACTGCCATAACATCAGTGAAAAACATTACTGCAGGCTTCAACGTGGCTGCGTTTACAATTAGAAATGTAAAACAAATTTCGCCTACGTAGAACTCACGACTGCAGTTTGCATACCGCTTTGTCGTTCTCCATAGTTTGATATCCCTAAACCCCAAAGTGCTTCCATATCGAACTCCTCAAGTTATTAGGGCCCATCACTCGTCTCTCTCATGTCGCACAGGTTGATCGCGTTGTCCTCAATTTTTTGGCAAAACACCAGCAGCACAGCAGCCGATGTGAGTTTTGTTACATCTTTGTTTAATTGTGAAAAAAAATGCATCATGAACGAGCTTCCCACAGCAGTAACCTTGCAGTGAGACTAGGCAGGGATAACTATAATTGCCAATTCCATTGACACAAAGCAGGGCACAATCTGTGTACAAGTTGTGCCTTCAGTCAATATAATCAGTGCAGTGGCCATACGCATTCCTTTTCTTAAAGGATCTGCAGTAAACATGCCATAATGAAAAGCATTTGTCCTCTATGGCATTTCACTGAAAGGTCCATTTTAACACAATGTGAACAGGCTTGTGCTTTCAATATCAACAGTAGGAAGAGCCTTTTTAAATGCAATCACAAAACTGACTAAATGCATTTTTTTGAGAGATGTGCGGTGATCAGGCCTTACTGAAATACAATCCCTGTACAGTCTCCACTCCACTCCCTGCCTTGAGATGCCCACACAGAAGATGTCTCACTCCTTGTCATACGTATGCACAAGCTACCTTGTCCATGGCCATGCAACATGTCTCTTTGGGAGGCTGTCATCAGCAACAGTCAGCAGTTGTATACATGGACCTCCCATGTCCTCATGTTGCTCATGTTATTAAATTAGCTAAATGATTTTGCAGGGTAAATTGGCGAGTAAATTGGTTAAATGATTTTGCAGCGTAAATTAGCTTCTGTGTGGCTTGTGTGTCCAGACGCATTTCCCATAAATGACATTAGGCTTTGGAGTACCTTTCCAGACACGCTAGAGTAATACCTTTAAGGCATCAGACATGCTAGAGTAAATGTCCGCTGTTCACAAACAGAGAAACAGATCCTGAGAAACATGCTAATTCTGTCCAAGTTGATGTGCATGAATGAGAGCTCTTGTTTACGTACCTGCACCACAGCGTTGCAGAACTCCAGCGAGTTCATGAAAAGGACCAGTGAGGACACGCCCATCCAGTCCTCGCGCCTCAGGGCGTGCCAGTCGTCCCCGCGCACCTCAATCTTCCGCGGCAGCGACGAGTAGAGAGCGCTCAGGCCCGTGGCCAGAACCTGGAGAGGACAGGTCACCAGTGAGACAGGGCCCCAGTAACCAGTGAGACAGGTCAGCCATCGGGGTGTGTGTGTGTGTGTGTGCGCGCTTGTGTCTGGCATCAGACAAGACGTACTGTGGCTAGCACTTCATCCTGCTGCTACGCCCATCCATTCATGAAATGAATCTGGCATACAGCCTGACCCTACTCCTTATTGCACTGATGAGAACCTCACACACACACAGACAACTCAAAACATTTCTGCAAGCTCTCTTCCTACACGTAAATGGCGTGCCTTCAAGCAGACCGTGCAGTCCTCAGGTCTCTCTAGGCCTGTCAGCTGTCTGGCCCACATCTCTGGGCCACATCAGAGCAGAGGCTGGCAGCGGAGAGAGAGCAGAGGGAGGCACCCTGGGCCAGCAGCATCAGAGAAACGCCCCGCTATGAAGTTCTTTCTGATCACACTCCGCTACAGACACATGACAACCGATGAGGAGGAGGAAGGGGAGAAGGTGTAGAGGGTTGGAGGTTGGCGCTCCCTCCCTTGTGTGGTAGGATATGGTCACAGTAATGAGCTGATGGGAACTGGGTTTGCAGCAGCACCTCAGAGCATCCAAGGGGCAGGGGAAAGGCCTCTGTGTTCTCCATAGGAGGGCTGCACAGTCAGACACGCAGACAGGCAGGCAAGCAAGCAGGCCCTAGATTACTGAAGCTGAAGCCTAGCGCCCCTGCAGAGATATTGGTGGGGGGAGGACAAGCGAACACACAAACACGCCCCCCCCCAACCCACCGCCTCTGCCTCCGTCTCATGAGTGGAGGCGGAGAGACGGATCAAGGAGCAATTCAAACGTGCGCAGTGATTGCAGCGAGGATGGGCAAAGATCAAAGTGGGAGACAGAGCCAGTGATAGGAGCTGCTAGTGCTACGGCTGGAAAACAAAGAACCAGGGGGACTGGAGGGGGAGGAAAGATAAGAAGAGGAAGAAAGAGTAAAAAAAATTGTTCAAAACATCGAGGAGAGCAGGACAAGTACAGGAACACAGGGAGGGAGGGAGAGAGAGAGAGAGAGAGAGAGAGAGAGAGAGAGAGAGAGAGAGAGAGAGAGATGGAGAATGGAGAGAGGAAGAAGGGGTGGCACACATTCATCCAAGATGGCACCTCGGCTGGTCGGCGGCCTAAGTAGGTCAGATCCGACCTTATCTAATATTTAATGGGTAAGAGAAGAGAGGGGGAGAGGAGTGTGAAAGAGACTGAAGGAGAGGCAAAGGACATGGAGCAGCTTGGGTTGGGGCAGGGAGGGAAAGAAACCGACGAAGAGAGGACGGCTTCCACGAACAACAAAATGTTTACAAAGCCCCTCAGGCCAAGCCTCTTGCTGGTGGAAACATTCGGCCGTTGTCTCTGGACCGTGGCTGCTCGTGTGGGCATGGCAAAGGCACAGCGCCACCACAGCAGCCGTCCACCCGGAGCACAATGGCCGCCTGTGCGGCCCGACAGAGTGCCAGCTCATGCCACTTCTCTCTCTCATGCGTACCCACGCCCACACACACTGTGGCATCAGTGCTCAAGACAGGCGCTCTCTGTCCACATAGCCTCCGCAGAGACACAGCACGACCCAGACACACACTGAGCCTGTGTTTTCTATCCCGCAGCACAACGGCCATGACACGCACACACACAGCATATTATGCTTCTGGTGGGACAACATACAGGCAACATACAAGACAACAGTCCCAGTAACAGGTGTGGAATTCCTGCAATCTTAGCATAAAACCCTGGCCGACTCCATGGATCGATTCAAAACTCAACGATTCAGTGATCACAATCGTTCTAATTCACCCACTGAGCTTTATTCCTTGTGTTAGCCCCAAGCCAAGTCCACCAACACCAGTGACCCTTCACCCTCACAACTCAAAACAGTGGTCTTCCTCAGGGACATCTAGGGAAATAAGGAGATCTTCAGATTGCATGTAGACATTACTCACTCACATTTGCAGCAATCGCTCTATGTGAGAGAAAAGGTTCTCAGACTTCTCGTTTCACAGAGAACATGCTCAGCATTTAGTGTTGCAATCTGAAGAATGCAGAAATAAATAGACCTGTTGCCAGGCTGAATCGTGTTGATGACAGTAGCGCCTGCCAAATATGATATGCTACACTTATGAATCTCCATAGTTGGCTTGCACACTGAATATAAATGGCTGAAAGCATGATGACAATACACAGCTTCAATCCCCATGCCTTCCCTCATAGCTACATTACATTACAGTAATGTATTTCATTAAAGAAGATAATAGCAACCAGTAGCCTCAGTACACAACCAATCGCTGATTTCATTCAGGTAAGGCCCCCACTTCACATCCAGCTAATGCAGCAGTTCGTAGTATACATAACAAATGCTAAAGCGGACTTGAAAAACATGCAATTCGGAGAGGTGTCCAAAAGGTCTTCTGATCATCAGTGCAGGTTGTGTGTATGAGGGAGAGAGAGAGTAAGAGGTATAGAGGGAGACGGAGCAGGCGAGAGCTGGTACCGGGCAGAAGTAGGAGTTTTCGGTGATGTACTGGGCCACGGCCTGGTTGCTGGCGGACGTTGCCATGACGAGCAGCAGGGCGTCGCGGGCCTGCTGGCCGATGGCGCCGTGCCGGTGGATGAAGGGCACCAGCAGGGAGAAGATGAGCAGGTTGGTGGGACCCTGAGGGGCCGGCGTCGCTTGGAACAAGAGCTCCAACACCTTGGGCTCCCGCGCTGTGCACACACACACCTGAGGAGGAGGAGGAGGAGGAGAAGTGTCAGAAATGAAGAGAAGGGGAAGACGAAGAAGTTGAAAAGAACAGACAGAGTAACAGAAATATGCTTTGAAAGCAGGAGATACACAGTCTGCAAATATTCAGAGCCCTCATTCAGAACGACAGCACAGTCACATCATATTTCCTAAAACCATAGTTGCTAACTAAGCTAGCAACTTTGTTGGTTGTAATGCAATTTCCCATTGCCAAACAACTAAGTTGCTAACAGGTTAGCAACTATGGTTTTGGGAAACGCAACCCTGCTCGTCAGCACAGTCAGTAACACCAACAGCATAACATAGCCATAGAACTAGATCAAATAAAAGCCCTTTCCCCTCGAGTGGAGGCTCTTGGCTCACCTGGTTGAGCAGGAGCACGAGGCTGGCCTCGAGGGCGGGCGGGCAGCCCAGCTGGGGGTCGGCGCAGGTGGCCAGCAGGCAGAGCAGCGGCTGCAGCACGGCCATGTGCTGGAGCAGGGGCTGCTGGGACTGGCCGATCAGCATCTCAAACAGCTTGAGCAGCGCCCCCTGGCTGTCGGGGTCCAGGCCGCGGCTCACGTGCCACTCCACCAGCCGCTCCAGGACCCGCTCGGACACCACAAACTCCAAGATGGGCCCCATGGAGACGGCCGCAGAGGAAGAGGAGGAGGACGAGGAAGAGGAAGAGAGAACCTCTGGGTCGAGGTCCTGGGGCCGCTCCTCGGCCAGCAGGCACAGCATCTGGTCAGTGTGGTTCCTCACGGCAGTCAAGTCGTCAGCGCCACTGGACATTGAGTCCTTCTGCTCCAGCACCCACGACACCTGAGAGAGAGAGAGAGAGAGAGAGAGAGAATATTTCAGTTCAATCTATACTTCAACTTCATGTTTGATGTTCCTTTATCTGCTCATTTGTAAAGCATGAAGTGCAAGCAATGTGTATGAATTGTGTTACATGAACAAAATTGCCTTTCCATTCTTTGCAACTATGAACCAAAACATTGATCCTTTCCCTTTGCAACATGTATTTCCCTTTTCAACTATGTATTACATAGTTGCCTTACAACCCCTGGGGATCAATAAAGTATCTATCTATCTATCGAACTATGTGTTCCACTAGTGACATGGACTGTGAAGAGCAGTGCACTAGACAAAGCTCTGCTTTCGTCACTGGAAAACCCATTCACACACTACTTGGAACCTGTCCCTGTTTGGAGTGTGTGAAAACTAGCTGCGTAATGATCACCCAGAAGGGTGTAGATCTCACGTGTCCTACAACTCTGGGGACCACACACTGAGATGCAGTTTCACACACACACACACAGATCAATAATATCTGACAGTGGCTTAATCTGTGTGTACAGATAAACAAGCGAAATAGCAAGTTGGCACAAGCGTTTCTACATCAAGACAACACCCAAAACAACTGTAAGAATCCACTGCAATGTTAAATGGCCAACAAGGTTAACTGGTTTTAGCATAAGAAAAGGATGAAATAGAAAGATTATGTTCACGTGAGTATGGGGAAGAGACTGAGACTGAGAGAAAGAGAACTTTTTTGAAGTTCTCTATATTTCTGTATTGTATGTGTTATGCTTTAGCAACAGTTTCCTTTTAAATGGTAATGCCAATAAAGCGTATTATATTGAAATTGAAAGCGAATAGGACTGAGCTAGTGAGAGTTGAGAAAATACACCTAGGCAAAAACATGGGCAAACAAAGTGTGCTAAGCAGAGAAGGAAAAACCACAGACCCAAATACAGGGGCTCATTTGAGTTGTCCATCCTCACCTGTCTCCAGTGGTTCTGGAAGACCATGAGGCAGGTCTCCGGGTCAGCGGTGCAGGGGCTGGAGGGGGCAGCGTTTCGGCCCGACCTAGAGCCGGCGGCCCGCGGGTTCAGCCGACTTAACCAGCTCATTCTGCCCTCACACGCTCACCGAGGGGGGAGAGAGGGAGAGAGGAGAGGATCAGAGAAGAGGGGAAATGAGGAAGAGAGGGAAGGAGAGAACAGGGGGAGAAAAGGAGGGGAGGAAGGGAGGGGAGGGGGGGCTCGGGAACGGTGGAGAGGGAAACCCCCAAAATAAGAGGGGTGGAGTGTCCTCCTACACAGGCGGAGGGGTGAGAAAAGAGAAAGGGGGAGGAACGGTTGCCCTGGAGTGTGCAATGCTGTGGCCCGAGGGGAGGCAGGGGGGGGAGGAGGAAGGTGTGTGTGTGGCCGTCTCTCCGGATCCCCGTCAGCACAGAGACGGGGCGGCGCGCAGGCGATCAGGTGGTGTGAGGAGGGGGGGGGTGAGGGCGGTCAGAGATCCCTGCAGACCCTGTCATCCAGCCTGCAGCCTGCACCACTCCATTCTCAGACAGACACACTCCTGCAGGGAGAGAGAGAGAGAGAGAGAGAGAGAGAGAGAGATTAATTCAGTCCACATTGAGAGTAAATGAACAGCTCTCACCAAAGACAGTAGATAAGTCTTTTAAAATCACTGATCTAAGTGCTTAGGAGTCAATATTTTATTCATATCATAGTAACTAAGATTATAAAGCACTACAGCAGGATATAGCAGTTATCAGTCATGTAATCTATACATGTGTCCACATACCAACAGCTCACACATAAACACTGACCCTATTCATGTCCAGCGAAAAACCAGAAACCATGACTTTCCTCTGCAGAAAATAACTTACCGGTACCATCAACAGAATAATCAATATCCCCACACATTAGAGGACAGCTTCAGCGAAAACATACAGTTTAGATCGACACCCACGGTGAGATTACACTGATCCCATCACAGGAAGAGCTCAAGACTTTCACCTCAAACTTCCTGTGATGTCAGAACACTTCCTGAGAGTGAAAACACTCAAAAGCCTCCCACCCAGCAATAATATGTAACAGAGATCCTTAAGCAGACCCTCCAAACCCTGCTACCCCCCAGAGCCGAGCAAGAGAGAGAGAAATAAAGAGAGAGAAATAAAGAGAGAGGGAGGAAGGGAGGGAGAGAGAGAGGGAGAGAGACAGAGAGAGACAGAGAAAGAAAGAGAAAGAGAGTTTGTTTGTTTAATTTAAGGCCATTTCAGTAACTAAGGCTATTTAATGGTCAGAGCATTGTGTGTTAGAGAAGCTTAAATATGTTTTTAAAATCTACGCTAGTAAGATATTCTAAAACCTTCAAAAGGTGGGACCTTACTAAAAACATCAACTATGGAATTTTGGTGATAAAATTGTTGTTTTTGTTAAAATTGGTTTTGATCAAAATATGTTGAGAGAGAGAGAGAGAGAGAGAGAGAGAGAGAGAGAGAGAGAGAGAGAGAGAAAACACAGAGACCAGGCTCAAGGAACATGAGACAATCTCTCCACTACACACCATGGACAGGCAATCAAAAGCAGATGATGGGCACCAAACTACTGGGCCCAAACTCACATTTTACTTCTTACAACTAAAATTAGCTTTATGCTGAACTGTTTGTTGACATACTGGATAAGATTCAGCCCTTCAAAAAAAAAAGATATGTTACATTGTGCCGGTAAAATTGGCTGAAGAGAAAAACACAGACCAAATTTACGTTGAAGTTTAAATGTGGACTGAGGGGGGAAAAGCCTGAACTCTGCCACCTCTGAGAACTACTTTTGAGAAGGAACAGGCATGTTTTGATTTCTCGGGAAGCCTGGAACAACAGACATGGAATCTAAACGGCAGAATGGCATGTGGACGACTCCACCCTGCCATCCCCAAAAACTTCCTGGAATCTCACATGACTGTAGGCTTCCTTCCCTAGGAGAGGCCGAACTGACATCATCTCTAAGGAGCTCAAGCCGACCCGAGCGGGTGGAGTCCAGTCTGCTAAAACAGACGAGGAAAACGATCACAATCCCAAGACCCTCCCAATCATTTACAGAGAAACAGTGCAACACTAACACTAACACTTTGTACTAACGCAGATACGAGTGCAGAAAAAAAAATTATATGAAAAGCTGACCCAAACAGACAAACCGCAATCAATTCGTCTCTGCGAGTGGCATGACCCATGTTTGAACTGAGAAACACTGCCCACTTAGTGCAAGCAAACAAACAAATCGACGAAGCCAAGGGCTTGGAAAATGTGTGTAAACAGAGCTGGCGAGTCAATTTCTTTCCTAGCTGCGGCATGGTCAAGTTTCCCATATCAGAGAAGAGCCATGGGTGTATGTGTGTGTACATACAGTATTTATAGCAAAGGCTCTTGAGGTCAGACAGTATGACACATAATGGTCCTGGGAACCTCAAGAGGTGCACACACACACACACACACACACACACAGCTGAGTAATACAGGGTTTCTGGAACCCTGATTACACATGTGCCTTTCTGTGACCTTTCAACCTTCACCTGACTTCTGAGCTAATCAGCTGTGTCAGGTCATAACCAGCTGACCTCTTACACTCACACACAATATAGCCTATTAGTTGTATGAGTGTTTCTGTCTTAAAAAGAAGAACATATTAAGTAACTTCCACACCAAGTACTGAGGCACATGAAAAAAAGCGCCTTCATCATGCTGTTTCACTCATCCGGACTGCTCTGACACAACAGGGGAAGAGGTTGAACCGTCAGCAACAACGGCTGGCAAACAGACACAATCATGACTAACAAAATGGACCCATATCAGTGCTTAGTTTACTCTAAAGGTCACCCTAAACCCATTTCTCTTAATCTTTTCTTGAAAGACATAGACTGATGACTCAAAAAGTGGGGATATAGCAGAGATTAGGAGTTGACAACCTAACAGTAGTATTATGGTTTCAGCAGTATATTTGACAGCAGTCAACAACGGGATTTACAAGGTAATTCCCAGCGGAAAGCTTGTAGTTCAAATCACTAATATGCTTAGTGTGCGTGAAGCACTGGCCTGTGATCCAGATCTCTTCCTTATGACCACTATGGGAGCTGGACTGAGAACACACACATGCACACATAGGCTGATCTCACTGATAAAACAACCTTCACCATCACCCCCAGTCTCAGGAGAAGAGGACAGATTTTAGTGCCGAGTAGGGCACCTTCAGCGTCCTTACTGCTTGTGAGTGTGTTTGTGTGCGGGACAAAGAAAGAAAAAGGTTATGTCTATGTGCCAGTGCTAGTGTGTGTGTGTGTGTGTGTGTGTGTGAGTGAGTGAGTGAGAGAGAGAAACAAACATGCTCTTACTTGAACTGAGGTTTGGTTGGGCGAGCTAAAGCTCCATGGCGTCTCAGGGGCTCTGAGTCATAACTCCAGTCCCTCCAGGACTCTCAGTAACGTGCTGCACGCCTCTGCTCTCGCCTGTGCTCCGGCGCTTGCGGTCGTCAGTATCCTGCAGGGGGAGAATCGATAGAGTCTGATTTGAATAGAATGTAGGATAATAGCTGGTGTCTTTACGTAAACAAAAACATGCTTGCTCGTTTCTGTTCTGATGGCAACAGATAAATGTTCCAAAATGCAAACCCACACAAACACAGGTTGATGCTTGGTGTTTATGTTGACAGAAGCTTTCAGTACATTGTGTTCAGAAATGAGATAGACCTGGGAGTATTCCATCAACCTCGACCTGGGAGTATTTCATCAACCTTATTTCGATAAGCCTCGCTAATTTTAGTGAGAGTTCTGTTCCATTAGTGTAGTTTACGTGAATTCCAGCTTGGTAACTATGTAGTCCAGGCAAAGTAAGGTCTGACCCAAAACTGATTGCAACAGAATTTATTTTCAATAAAAAAAATCCAGTTGGTGGAAATACATGTATGTTAAAATGAGGGTTGTTTTTATGTATTATCCTTCAGCAAATACTGACAGAACTGTAATTAGAATGTTGTAGAATAAGGTGGTGTTTAGACGACAACAAAACGATGCAAACGGTGATTTTTTTCTGCGTTTGACCCTGTCATTTAGACGCAAACAGAGGTTTTAGAGTTTTTAAAAACTCCGGCCAGAGTGGAGATTTTGGAAAACTAATTAGAATGTTGTAGAATAAGCATTCTAAATAATATCTGATCCCATTTAAGTAAGGGATAATGTATAGAACGCCGGTCATTATCGGGAAATAGGTCCCGACAGGGCGAACTGGACCCCGACGCGCAGCATTTTAGAATCTTGCGTTGTTGAGGAACATTCTTTTATTCTGGTTTGTTGCAAATTTGGTGTCTATTCTTTTTCATTTTGGCCCTTTGAATCAATGGAAATGGTTGTTGAATCTTTAAATAGAGCCAGTGTGTTTTGGAATGTAAGTGTTCCACAATGTTAAAGCTGTACAAACACTTTATGTATAACCTTGGTTTGCTGAAGAACAGGAGATGTTAATTAATGGAAAGTCCATCTTTGATGATGTCATCAATTTGAACAACTCTCCAATCACCCATCTAGGGGAATATTTGTGCCCTATTTCAGGCAGTGTCTGAGAAATATTCTCTCTTTTTCAACATTCTAAAGTGACCGGCTGGCCAGATTCAGGAGTCAATGAGGCAGAAAGGGTTAATGACTTATGTTCTCCTTCAGAAAACCGCTGCAGCCGAGAAGCCAAGCAGATACAGTACTACACCCTGGGGGGCATGATTTAAAAGATGAAAATTTGAATAAATAATTTTGTAAATGAATTGAAGAGTGTAGCACTGTAGCTGCCTGGCAGGGATGGACAAAAATATGTAATAAAAATGTATTTTAAAATAGATCAAATACCCTAATTTTAAGTCAAAATAAACTACAAAATACATTAGCCACACCATGTATCAAAATAAAATACTGTATTTTTGTATTTTGAAAGTACTAAAAATACTCCTTAAATCGAGCATGATTTCACTTTGCAAACATTCCATATCTGTCTATTTAATCTATTCCTTCATCAAGACACTGACTCTGTTGATTACTGTAAGTGGACAGTGTTTGAGAGCAACAGCTCATCTCTGCCTACGAGACATGCCATAAACCTACAGTCAACAGATCAACTATGCCGACCTGCCTGTTACATCTCATCGCCTAAATACTGTATCAGAGATGCACTCAAAAAGTCACAACTGAACTTGTCAAGGAGTACAAAGTGGATACAAGTCTCTGACATCGTCAATGCATGTCCAGATTGAGCAATGCTGCAGGGAAACCCAACCACTTAACCGGTTCCATGTGTTCCGATTGGATAACTAAAGTTCTCAAGAAACTTGAGGTTACTCCTTGCACTGGATCATCTTCCTGAATCTCAATATTCTGATCACAACAAGTCTGGGCAAATTACTAAATCAGCACCAGTCAGAGGCTCTATTGATTGTTTTGCACTTTTATGATGTCATCACATCACCAAAATATAAATTTAATAAATATTAAGTCACAAATTGAAGCCATTGCATTTCAGATAATTATTTCACAAAAACGTTGACAGAACTACGAGACTTTATGGCAGATAGTTGCCTATTATAAACTATAAACAGACATCCCGGGTTCAGAAAGTAAAAGAGAAAAAATGTAGTTTACGACAAGATGCAGTTAACTTGAGTTAATGGAACGGTTTCAGCCCCAAGTGAAAGTCTATGCTGGTTCAAGCCAGGCTATTTCTATTAAGAGAGGTTGATGGAAAACTCCTCTGCTCTAGTTCCTTATCTTCAAACCCAACAAGTAACTCCATGTGGCTTTTTCATTCCATTTTGTAATTTCATAATAATATTCTCCTAAATTATTTCTGTGTAACGCTAAGGTCTGATTTGAACGCCACAACCCAGTGTTTGTGTGACTAACTTTTTTTTAAAAAGATAAAACACCTTCACCCAAAACACCGGTGCAACGCTCTGGCATCAAGACTAAGCTCCACCAATGATACTCTGCTTAGCCAAAAGAACAGTCCATCAACTTGTCCCAAGTTTCCATTCACTTAAATCTTCTTGTGACAGCCATTCCCTTTCTAATGTGGAGAAGAAGGGGCTTTTTTCACCATTGTGAGATCCCTGAAGCAGTGGAACACATTTATTTTTCCAGCTCAGTGACTAGAGGCCATGAAGGCACAGGCGCTTCCTTGTGTTGTGTTACGATTTGTTTATTCAACTGTGAGCTTGTTGAGACCACTACGAGGCACCAGCACTTGAGGATGGAGAATTCACTTGCACTCACACACTACTAGAAAGCAAGACATGGATATGGATATGGATGGAAAAAGCAACAAGGTTGTGGGTTACAGTCTTGCAAAGATGCACTAGGCCTAAATGACCCTGACATTATACCAAAAGGGAGTCAAAGTTCATTTAAATAAGTAAATGCTCTGGAGTTGCTTCAGGTCTAGCCAAAGCAATGTTAGCCGGCAATAAAAAGTCAGCGAACTATCTGAATAGACTGAATGATTAGGCTGTTCCATCAATGACAGCATATTCCAGGGGCATATTCCAGGATGACAATGCAGGATTTCATCAGGATGAATGTGAAAATGCTCAAATGTTCAAATATGTGAAATTGTGGTTCAGGGAGCATGATAATTTTCATGCGAATTGGCCACCACAGCATCCTGATCTGAAAAACAATGGATGTCTGGAGAAGACTTTTTGAAGTTCAACTTTCACATTTATCTTTTTGTTGGCCAGGCAGTAAGACTACTGCGTTACCAGGACAGAGAAGTACACAGTCTATTTACCATGCCACCTAAACACCAGCCAGAAGGAATCCATGAAAGCACATGACTAAAGCCCAAAGGGAGAAAAATAAGCAATTCAAAGCTGTCTCAATAGTAACGGTCCCAGGAAGCTTAGTAGTTTGAATTCAGAGAAAGCAAAACTTCACATCACCACCACCACTCTGTGCTAGGGAAACTATGACTAACACAAAGCTAATAATAAAACACACATGAAAGTAATGTCAATTCAATTCTGACAGCAGCACTGACCTTTAAATTAGTGTAAACCAGTGAGTCATGGAATGATGACCAAGTTGGACCGCTTTACTAAAGCCAACTTCCTGATTTTACACTGGACAAATGCATGCATAGTAGTAAGAGTGAGAGAAAAGGCAAGCTTAGAAAGAGGCAAGCTTGCTGGAACAGAGACAGTCACTTCCGCCCCCCAGCTATAATGAATCATTAGCCAGGTGTCCAGCTCACCTGGTCAATGACGCAAAAGTAGAGTGAATTTTATACTACTGCAACAGACCAACTACAAGACAAATATGCATCTTTAAAGGCATTCTCAGACAACACTGATATTGCTGATATCCTGACAGTTTGATTTGTCTTTCTCTTCTACAGTAGTAACACGTGATTAAACAACAGACCTGCCTGCAATTGAAGGAAGACATCACAACACAATCTTCTGTAGAGCACTGCCAAATGTTTAAGCACCCACTATAGCCCTGAATAAAGCAGTTGATGGACTTTCAGGACACATGCCTTAAAAAAATATCCTTTTCTACATTGGTTTCAAACCGTCTATCGGAACTCCCCCTATTACCGTCGGTCCCGTATTTCCACCGTCTTGCGTGTATGCGTCACTTAATATCAATTTCTATACAAACCAAGACAGCAGACTCCTAAAGAAACGCAACCACCCACACCATAGGTGTATCTAAATTAGCTATGTACCAAAAATGACATTTTACCGTGACTCAAAGACAGTGTTGTAAGGCTGCGTGTACACAACCGCTTGGAGCTCCAGTGGAATTTTAATTTCACGACGAGAATTCTCGGTCTAACCGTTCATGTGCCGTTGAAACGGTGTAAATAGGCGACCCATCAGGCCAGCACTATAACTCCGAGCGTGCTAAACAAAATCGGATATTTCAGGCAGTAAATGCTCCCGTTAACAAACAAACCAGATTTTGTTCAAATCTACACACCTATGGCTACTGAAAAATGTCAGCTTAATTTAGCAAATGTTATTCTGAAGTGTTAAAAAACATCGTTGTTTTAGAATTTCTGAACAAAAGTGGTGATAATTGGGGGTGTTACGATACTGATGTTACTGCTCTGCAGAGGTTGTGTGACAGGATATTTGGCCTTTGCTTTGTGCAAGTTGCCAGAAATAAAAGCAGTCTAATGCATAGGCTAGGCTAATGCCATACGCATGGACATTAATTGATTTGACGGTTATGAATTTTGAAAGATTTATGTTCAAATAATTGTGCAAAGATTGCTCCTTCCCTTTATTCTTATCAGAGTGTAGCTTAAATTGTCTAGTTTTCTTGTCATCAGGACACTTGCAAGGCATTGTTGTAGGGAGGTAAGAATAACTGGGCAATTTTGATATGAAATGTCAACCAATCATCTGACACTATATGCTTAATGATTGATGATGAAAGACAAGATGATTTCTCTGTGAACTGTTGCATCTGTCTTAAAATAATTCTTCCGAGGAGGAATTTCTGTTACAATAATGCATGTGTTCAGCAAGAAAATACATAGTCATGCTTGCAAGTTATATTATTCCCCACAATGATGACAGCTGGACACTGTAGCAAAACTCTAGGTGAATATATTACAGGTTTAGATAGACATAGGTTTCTGTTTACAGGTCACATTCTTTCCACTCCCTTAAGCTGTTGTACAGGTGCAAAGTTCAGTTGGGCAAGCACTAAATTGCAGTGTCTCGTGATAGCAAACAAAGATGTGACAAGAGAAATGCAATAAAAACACTTCTATCATTAAGGTCTCACAAATCCCTATATCCTTCTTCTCGGGATCAGGAAACACAACTTAACATTAACAATTGGTAAATACATCGCAATATATATCATATTAGTCTCATTAGTAGTTGGTCAATACATCGCTATATATATTATTCTAACGCCCTCGCGTTCAGTCTGCATAACTTACACGTTACCGGTAGTAGCAAGCTAACTAATTGTTATCTTCCTTCTTGGCAGTGACTGGTTTCCAGTAGACAAAACTACCGAAATTAATCTAACGTTGCTCCTGTATGGTTACTTCACGCAAGTTTTAACTTGACAGTTACAGAAGAATGTAGCCTATGTATTTAAGAGGTGTGTGTCTTGAAGGTGAGAATATAAAAAGCGTTGGCTATCGATAGCTGGATATGGCACCAAGACCAAGGTGGTGCAAAGCTAGGTAGCAGTGATTTGTTTCGGACCATTACATGACCATTTACACAAGATTAGTCGACGAACCATTAAACTCATATAAAGTATAGTTATAATCAACGAGCCAACTTACACCCTTTTACTGATGAGTATTATCCAATATTTGGGAGAATTTCAAGCTATTCATCATGCAAGGCTTGTGTGCAAAAAAATCAACCCTTATAAGCTAATTAACTCGCTAGCTAAAGAGCTAACGTAATCCATTAGACATTATTCACTTTAGGCCAGAAGAAGCAACACATCGATGCAATAAATAATTACTTCACACACTGCAATTAGCCAGTAGCTAGCTGATAGCTAACTACTAGGTAGCCAACTAGCCATATATCTATGGAGGTAACGTTAACATTAATAGAATGCATTTGATGTAACGTTATGCTCCCAGGTAATTTAAATTAAGGTAACTTAAATTCACCACCACATCTGCCTGACAATGTCTATGTATTTAGTAAACCTTATTCGACCTAATCTAATCTATTTCACCCAATAACATTGATGTTACAATGGCTAAAAGTTATCCGGACGGTGGTGTTATTTAGCCTACCACAACCATACACCGGCTAACTCAGAGATAAAACATGCTATCGCTAGGTGGCTAATGTTAACCAAATCAAATGGAAGTAACATTGATGATTTATGGGGAGATTATTATGATCAAGTATGTAATGTTATCTATAACTAGGTAAACAACGTGTCATTAGCTACTGTTGTTTATGTCCCTGTAGCAAACTAAAAAGACAGCTGGTCCAACGAAATGACATTTATCACGCCACGCAATACATCCCAGTGCCGAGTGCAAGGCTGTTCAAAACCATCCACTGCTATTAGAATTCTAGAACTAGATTGAACAGGCATCATAACCGTCAACTGTCGCAGTGGAGCATACATATTACTAATGTTAGATGTTTAAAGCGCTAATGTTACTGTCAACTACTTACAATGCTACAAATCTCAGCGTTGGTTACAAATGAAGCCACCCACCTGCTTTATTTCCAGTATTTTCAACGTTTAGCGTTCGGGTTGCCGAGCAGTGATTTCTACGGAATAAACAGCCTAAGAAGGGCTGCTAGCAAATACAATTCTCATCACGTCAGACAAGGTGCCTTTTCCTGAAAAAAGGTAAACATAAACCAATGGCAGCAGAGGACTCTCATTCACATCATTAATCTTCCGGACCAGTTGTCCACCGCAGTACTGTGCCAGTCATAAACAAACGTTGGTCAGATTTCTCAATCACTCTCCCTTTTCGCAGCCATCTTACTAGAATCGCTCAGTCACACCCACACGCAAGGGACGTTATGACGTCTTGTAAGAGCGGTACTAGCCCGTGCAGTCACTACTCAGTGCTCAGTGCACGATCGCAGTAACTAAAACTTTTTCTGTCTAAAATTCTGCATCTACAAGCATATAATGTCAATGCACTCTAATGGTCTTGTGTGTGTGTGTGTGTGGGGTGGGGAGGAGGTCCTCAGAGATGTGGACAGTGACACCCAGTGACTTTGAGCCTTGTCAGTGCACCACATTGTTAGATGCTGGACTAGACCAGATGCTGGACCTGTAGAGTGTAGACCGTCTCATCGTTGTTGCTGACCAATCGCCGTATTGTCGTCTGCAAACTGGACAATGGTGTTAGAGCCATGCAGGCGTGCAGTCGTAGGTGGAGAAAGAGTAAAGGAAGGAGCTCAGCACGCAGCCCTGTGGTAGTACACCGGTGTTCAGGGTGACGGTTGAGGAGTTGTTTATTTAACCTAATATAGACTGCCATCTGTTGGTTAGGAAGTCCACAATCCAGTTACAGAGGGAGGTATTGATACCCAGTGCACTGAGTTTGGTGATCAGTTTGGAGGGGATGATGGTGTTGAAAGCTGAACTGAATTCAATGAACAGCATTTTCAGGTGGAACAGGGCGGAGTGAAGTGCTGTTGAGATGGCATCCTCCGTATAATCCTGTTTGAATTGGAAGGGGTCCACTGAGACATCTTGAGCAGGGATGTACAGTAGTGGTAAAATAAGAGGTGGATAAACTATGAATTCTGTGATCACGGTGAGGTGGACTGCGCCATAAAATGGTTCCTAGAGTGTGTAGTGTACATATATTGTGAATGTGGATAATATAGTGTGATTTTTGAATGTTAAAAGTTGCAATTGGTGAATAAACTCTAATAAGAGGTGAACTCTATTTCTGAAATTTCAGAGGTGGGTAAACTGCGTTTACTTGCGTTTAGCGTCCACTACATCCCTGGTCTTGAGGTGAGCTAGGACCAGCCTCTCGAAGCACTTCATGATGGGGATGAGTGCAACTGGGCGGAAGTCAGTGGAGTGTTTTGGCACCGGCAAAGTGGAAGTGGCACGCAGGGACATCTACATGTCCACTTGTATTACAAGTTGTGACAACCAAAAAAATTCAGATCGTGTCAGGTCAGTCAAGAATGCCATATCAATATCTGCACCAGCTCGCTGGGCTGTTCAGAACAACCTGTACTGTACGGAACTATTTCATAACTAGGGGTTTTACCATGTGTAATGAGAAAAAAGTTGTTTTAACATCAAATGGTCTGACCTACCATTTGAAGTGTGGTATGGAAACGAGGTACAAAATGTTCAGATCATCGCATTATCAGACCAGAAATCAGTATGTATTTAGTTAGCCAATGGCTCCATCTAATGGATGAATGTTTAGTGTGCAGATGGTGCGTCTTCAGTACTTCTAAAATCTTTGGTAATACCCCTTGGAAACATAAACCTGATTTGACTACAAAACAAAGCAACACAATCACATCACAAGCTATTTTTTTACTCAACACAATTCTATGTAAAATAAATAAACAAAACGTTGGAGACCAATGTTTTAGTAGCTTCATTTAATAATCAACATGGCATTATGTACAAAGCAAGCACATGAGGGTACTAACTTTCGGGCAAAAACTGAAATCTGTTTTTAAAACAAGAAAAGCTATGGGTTTTCAGAGCAGGATTCTTAATTCTACAATGTAAATATAGATTTACTCACAGTCCCATACTCTCATTAACAGTGTGTTCTCTTTCCTTGTCCCTAGTGACAAGCCACTGGTGTGATTTACTAACTATAAAAATGACTAAGTAAAACTCCCTGCTCTGGTATCAAAACATACCTGGTTGATTAATTTGCTTTAATGGTGTGCATGGCAACTTCTGCTAGCAGTTAATAACTCAGTGTCTGCAGGTGTATAGGGGAAACAGCTGGCTTTTTCTTCTCTATTCTGTACAAATATCATAGACCAAACTGTAATAAAGTAACCTCAGAAGACGGTGTAGGGTGCAGATAAACAGTGAGTGAAAATGGTAACTACATTCTGAAGATTTCACTCATTCTTGGGGACTGCACTCATTTACAAAAGGGGAAAAAAACTAAATAATAATTGTCCCTTTAAAATGGACACTGTTCGTGAGCCTTGGCTAATTGTTCTTTTTCTACACAGCAAGACGGCAAAATACAAAACGCACAGAAATGAACATCAACACAGCACAAATTACGGTCCAGGGGTCAATTCATCTATGTATCTTTCTTCTTAGTTTCTGCCCTCTGGCCATATTTACAACATGGCAGTCTGATTGTCATTTCTCTCCAAAAATGTTAAACCAGCTCTCTCATACTTGGATGATACTACCTTGGCGTATAGTTCAGTCATGTCAATCACCTGAAAATTGAACCTGAAACTATACTTTTGCCAACCACAGAAGGGAAAAAAAGCAGAATCTGAATTTATAAGGTCCCACTGCACGTCCAGGATAAAATCAAGTGAAATATCCTCAATCACTTCAAGTAACCACTAGTGAAACATTATAATTAAACTGCCTGCATTAAAAGGATTCAAACAATGTTCCTAGCAGAGCAAGCACAGTTCCCCAATAACACAATAGCAAGTTTTGCAACCAAGCAAATTCAATTAAATACTGGGTTTCTGAAAATTAGAAAAGAAAAACAAGGCTTGCTCTTCTGCCTCCATTCTACATGTATTTAAACCAGTACAACCAAACATTACAGAGCATTACAGTAGAGGTGGATTAATGAGCTACAGGCCATATAATCTAGGACCACATTTTACTATCCATCCATGGAAAGTGAACACAAAAAATTAAAAAAGGTTAAAAGCTTACAGGTTTACAACATTTGTATAATTTATCCCAAGTCTTAGACAATTTTGCACTACAATCAAATGGGCAGTTAACATATGAGTAAAATGTCATGGAGGAATATTTGTTAAGTTCCTTCAAGTAGACACTTGTAATTATACAAAATTGTAGTTCCTGAAAGAGCAACTTCTCGCATCACAACGTCCACCATGTGTGTCCTGACAAAGCATGACTGGACAAAGCATGACTGGACATTTTCAAACTGACTGGACACTTTCACTTTTCCTATTCCTATTAAGATGTACTCTTGCGTTTATAATCCTGTCAATTCAGTCAATATTCTCCAGAAGCGTAATGAAAACCTGCCATTTAAGATCTGTTGATGACTGCTGGCCCCCAAAACTGTGGTCAGTCAGGTTCCACTTTCTGAAGATCTATTGAAATGATTCCATCTGAGTATTGTCTACAAAGGCAATCACCAAATCCAGCAAGTCTACATCAAGGACAGAAAAGTGGTCAGGAGGTATGACCAGAAGTTGACTGGGACTGGAGGGGAAAAGGAAAACACATTATGGCAGGCACCTGCAGCAACGGTGTATAACCAATACAGTCCAATACACATAATACAGTCCAATATTCATAATAGCTATAGGTTTGGAATAGTTACTGTGAATAGAATAAAACTTATACTAATCAAAACATTGATTAGTATAACTACACATTAATATGTTCCATCAACTAGAATTTACCTGGTTCTCATCACTCATCGTCAGACATGTGGGGTTTGGCTATGGCCATCTCCTCCTTGCATGCTGCTATTTGCTTGCATTTCTAAAATGACATAAAAACACTTAACTTCACACTCAAACGGCAACAAAAGACTTCACATTCAAATGCAATGGAAGTATTTGTGCTAAAGGGAAAGAGAACTGGGATTATTTTGTTAAACAAAAATATACAAACCTCTGTGAGTTCCTTGATGCTGAAGCTATTGGCCTGTTGAGTCACCTTTCTCTTCACCTCTTCAATATTAGCAAGGTTTGGTGTGGGCACAGGAGGTGGCTTGTTGGTAATAGTGGGAAGTGGTGGCATTGGGGACATAGCAGCTAACGCACCCATGTTGGAAAGAGCTGCTGTCATTGTAGCTGCAGTCATACTTGCCATGGCAGCATTCATGGGCATGTTGGGCATCCCTGGCATACCTGGCATTCCTATGGGCAGATTCATTGGCAAACTCATGGGCAGTGGCAATGGTAATGACAGAGGCTGAGGAGCTGGCGTTGGAAGAGGCAATTGGAGAATGGCTTTAGGTTTCAAACTCTCCGGGATAGGCACTCCAGCCTTAGCACACATAGCAGCAGCATTAGCTTTTGCTATCTCCAGTAACTGGTCTTTGTCTGTCGAATGAACAAATGCAAATTCATTAATAATCCGCAAATGCCATAAACAAAATTTAAATAAACAAATACATATATTTATAGTGAATGAATGCGATCATACCAAGATCAGTGAGGCGTGGTGGCGTTTTGCTGGTGCTCCGGCGAGTTCGAGAGGTGGATCTCCTTTTACGAAGAATAAGGATTGGAGAGTGGCTTGGTTCACGTTTCCATCGATCTCGTCGATCAAAGGATCGACTACGGAATGCTGGCCTCCGGTGACGAGAACCGGAACGAGATCTCCTTGAGCGCGATCGGCGGTTCCGTGTTGTGGATCGGGAACGAGACCTGCGCTTCCTGCCAGGAGAACGAGACTTGGAGCGCTTGCTGTCATCTCTGGATTTTGAGCTCTTCCTTCTAGCTGGTGATCTTGTCTTTGAACGTCTTTTCCTTCCTTGAGATCGGGATTTTGATCGTCTTCTTTTTGGTGATCTTGACTTGGAACGCTTTACACGAGTACGGGACTTGGACCTTGATTTTCTCCTTCTTGCAGTTGATCTTGAACGTGACCTTCTCCTTCTTGCAGGTGACTTTGTTTTAGATCTTTTTCTTCTTCCACGAGATGGAGACCTAGACTTGCGTTTCCTTCCTGGGGACCTAGACCTTGACCTTTTTCGTCTTGGTGGAGATTTAGACTTCAAACGTCTTCTTCGGCTGGATGATCTAGATTTGGAGCGTTTTTTCCGAACAGGGGATTTTGATTTTGAGATTCTTCTTCTGGAGGAAGACCTAGATTCCGAATGCTTTTTCCTTGCAGGTGATGGGGATGTTGACAACTGTCTCAATTTTAGCAAGCTTGTTCTTATTTTACTAGATGACTTTCTTCCTGTTTCTTCATGTTTAGCACTACCTGGTGAAGATGCTCTTGAATGGTCTGATCCATCACGGTCAAGGGAATCCTCCCTTCTGTTTGATTCAGACACATGATGGCCCTGGGAAACTGCCAGAGATGATGTCTTTTCAGATGAAGATAAATGTGAGGTAGATTGTTTGTCTCCATCACGTGGTGCAGTAGTTGAGTTTTTAGAGTCATCTCTTTCAACCTCAGATGATGCCATATCTTGCTCATCTGATGAGCCTGAGACACTTTTTTCAGCTAATGGAACTTTTTTCAATGGTCCTGCAGGTGCAGGTGATGCTGCAATGTCCTCATCAGAGCTACTGCCTGTACTCCCATGTGAGGGAGATTCATCACCTTTCTTTATTTTAAGTTTCAGCTTTTGAGTTTCTTTTGACTTTTCATCTTTAGAAAGGGAGCGTGATTTAGAACGCTGTTCAGCCGGAGAAAGACTCCGTTCTGTAGACCTCCTGCCATCTGAGACAGATCTAGATAATGATTTATCTCTGATGGGAGAATTTGATCTTGAGCGCTCTCTTCTTTTGGTTGTTTTAAGCCGCCTGCTGCTCGTCACAGGTGATCTGGACCTTGAATGTTCATGCCGTGACATGGATCTGGATTTTGATCGTTTGGTGCGTTTGGCTGACTTAGAGCGAGCCCTTTGTGGGGACCTAGATTTTGATCTTCTTCGTCTTGCTGGGGACCTGGAGCGAGATTTACTTAGCCGTCTTGGTGTTCTGGATCTTGACCTGTTTTTACGGATGGACCGTGACCTAGATCTCCTGACTCTCCTTGCATGAGACCTAGACCGTCGCAGAACAACAAGAGATCTTGATCGAGTTCGCCTGTTTCTCCTGACAGACCGAGAACGTGACCTCCTAGACCGGGTTACTGGCGACCTCCTTCGTGTGCGTGACGGGGATCTTGAGAGTCTGCCTCTCCTTGCAGAGCGTGACCTCGTTCTGGACCTACGAGTCCTTCTGCGTGACAAAGACTGCCTGGATCTTGAGCGACGCATGCGCACAATGGACTTAGATCTTGATCGTCTGCCATGCCGTGGTGACCGGGTTCTAGACTTTCTGTTTCTGTTGCGCGATCTGGAGACAGAGCGGCGGGTTCTTTTAGGAGAAAGGGACCTAGACCTTCGTCCCGACCTCCTGACTGATCTGGACCTCGACCTACGTTTTACTGATGGTGACCTTGAGGGTTTCCTCTTAGGACTACCCCTTCTCCTGGGTCCTGATGTAGACCTAGCCCTAGAAGAAGAACGTTCCTTTCGAGAAGCTGACTTATCAAGGGAACGACGAGGGCTTGGTGAGCAACTTGGGCTTGATTTTACTCTTTTGGTGTCAGAGACAGATCTTGACCGGGATCGTGAGGGAGGGGGACTCTCCACTCTACATTGGCCAACCTTTTCCCTCTGATCTCCATTTGTTTCCTTTGAACATTCTGTAGAAAGGCTTGCATCGTCCTTCTGGAGATTCTCTTGTTTGGGAATTATATCTGGCAAGTCCTGTACTTTGCTAAAGTTCCCATTTTCTCCACGGCATTGCACAGTCTTCATAGTGGTTTCACAGTGGTCATCACCTTTTGCCAAATTCTCAAGCAACTCCTCAGCATTGCATTGGGTGTCTTTAGTTTTTTCAACAGAAGGCTCTGACTTAATAGTTCTGGTATCAACGGATTCTTCAAGGTGAGGCTTAATCCGGCCTTTCGATGCCTCCAAAGAATCCAGGGCAGTCTTTTGGTCCAAATCTGTGTTGTCAGAAGCCAATAACTGCTTACATTCTGATTCCGGCTCGGACCCTGAAGCAGCACTGCTTTCTGATTTGTTTTCTCCTTTTTTTTCGGCATCTTTTTTCGTACCCCTCCTCTTTCTTCTCCCGGTGTGTCGTTTGGTTTTTTTTGCCTTCACAATGCCATCGTCCCCTTGCAAGTCTGTGAAAATAGGAATACATCAGTACACAATTACATGTTTTACAACCTGTTTTAAAAAGCCACATTTTGGAATTTAATAATAGGAGAAATCCTAAGATATGAATGTTATTCATGGTGCACAACAATAGCACTCCTTTCAAATAGGGCTGCAACAACTAATATACACTACCGTTCAAAAGATTGGGTTCACATAGAAATGTTTGTTTTCAAAGGAAAAACTACATTTTTGGCTATTAAAACAACTCCAACTCAGACATGAATTTGCACCAAAATGATGAGGATAACTTTAATGGCTGTTTCCACTGCAACGTGTTTGTCACTGACTTGACTATGTTGGTGTATTTTGCCTAAATTACAGATCTTACTCCGTAAATAAACTTGCACCATTTTTCAATGAAAATCCACAAGCTGCTGCCTACTATTTTTTCCCCACCTCCACCAGTTGCCCGGTCACACCCATTCCTTATGAGAGGCTGGAGTTGTAAAGTCCCCCACCCATCTCACAAATCCTGACAGAAAATGTATTTCTTGTATTTTCAAATGGAACATGCATCGGCACACTACTCACAACTATCGATACATTTTGCAGCATGTGTGATACTTGGCTTTTAAGAAGGTGACGGTTGTGTCATTGGTTTCAGACTTAAGGATGAATTGGTACTCGATTTTTCTTTAATGACTTGGACTTGACTCAGACTCCAACACTCAAGGTTTAGTGTCTCAACACTACAACACTGCGTCTGGGTGTTGCCAGACAACCTTTGTAGCTAAAGAACTATATTACTTAGAGGAAGAATAATGATTTGTTATTGATATTTTTTTACCATGGTTATTTTATGAACCCTTGCCAGGTTAAGCTAACTATTTCATGACAAATAGTGCAATGGTTAAAAAAAATGCTACACCCACAGCTAAAACAATCAAAGCCAATACAGGGTTCCCACTTTAACTCAAATGTGAAAACTCCATGACTTTTCCCTGACAAAAAACATGAATTTCCATAACTTTACTATATAATGAATGGTACAATATACCGACAAATAATTTCAGAGCAGCCGCGTAGCGTTCAAAAATCTTACTTTTTTAGAGCGGGAGATGAATAAACAAAGTTGGCCTAAGCAAGCAAGCAGTAAAGCTAATAACCAGATATACACCAATTTTCCATGGAAATTTTGGTATTAATATATTTTGGCAAGGAAGTTTTAAATTGCTACAACAAAATTCCCTGATATGCCATGACTTTGCACCAAAAATGATACAATTCCCTGACTTTCCATGTCTGGAATAGACTTTCCAAAATTCCATGATATTCCAGAAATGCCATGACCCCGTGGGAAGCCTGTCAATAGTAGTAAATAACATTATGGGAACATTTAAGGTTTTAACTGGTATACACTTGCCTGGTATGGGGATTCCTGAGGTTTCATCTTTTATTTTAATTTGCTCTCCTCCCTTTGATGTCAAATGACCTTCAGTCTTCTTTGCTCTGTATGAAAGTAAATGAAAACAGGAATTGATGATACATTTCTGATAAAACAACAACAACAATAATAATAAAGGGGGATATCTTCTAAATCAGGTCACCTCACCTGGCTCTTGTCTGCATTCCACAGTCAGATTCCTCAGATTCAGAACTGCTCTCTTTCTCACACTTGCGCTTCTTCCTCTTCTTCTTACTTTTGTGCTTTTTTTGCTTTTTTGTTTTCTTCCGAGGAGTTTCACTCCCTTCCTTGGTCACAGACACCTCTACAGCGGCACTATTATCAGAGGCTTCTTCTTCATCTGGGAGAGACAAATGCATTGTCATCATCTCTTATAATAAATATTCAATTAAAGGAGAATTCCGGCAATTTTTCATTTGTTGGTAAGAAGGAAAAAAAAACAGAAAATGATCTGTTCTACCTAGCTCAAGTTGCTGCAGCCAACAGCTAGAGTGCTACACTCTGGGGGCATGAACATGAAGGAGGCTCATGAACATGAGAAAATAACCAGAATTCTCCTTTAAGTCATTAGCACATGAAAGCAAGACCATAGCCTGGTTAACACCACACAGCTTCTCAAATCTCAATTAAGATTGAGAGTGGGTCTGGAAAGACTTCATACAGGTTTTAATTGCAGTTGGTAACACAATTCCAAAGAAAACACATCCATATCTGTTTTACCCTGTTGCTATCAGCATAGCCATTGGTTGTGTTTAATGTACTGCTCTATCTGTCATCATATAAAGCCCACCCCACACTGGATAAGTGATTGCTATTGATGCCTGGGTTTTTGGAACATTGGAAATGGGTGTCAATGACCTCCTTGCCAGACTGACCAGCACAGCAGAGCAAATTCAAATTTGCTAACAGCTTCGTCTGGTTTTCTCACAGGCTAGCAAGAGCACTGCACAGACAGAAGAATAAATAGGCTACTGGTTTTAATTGATATTTGTGATGTAGTGTAGCCATTGACCTTAATTTGAAATGTGTGTTGCATAATGGCAAAAAAACAGTAGTTACATCATACATAAAATCTGTGTAGATGCATAATATGATAGCAGCAACCTACAGACTCCAAATATCTGAGTGACATTTTCTTTATGGAATTTCACAAACACTGTTCTGGAACGTACCTAGTGCAGTATTCACAGCACATTCCATTGCTTCAGTTGACACAGGGTCCTTTTCAATCTCTGACCACAGAACTGGCTGGACCCTCTCCACCACAGAAGGGGAGGTTACAGTTCACTGGATTCTGCAGAAGATGCAGTGCACATGTTACACAGAAACTGGGACCATATGCACAGCACAACCATTTTTGATCAACATCAGTTATTAAGTCACTGGTCTGCACTGATTGCATTGTCGTCAATCTACTTTGTTCCCAATAAAATCCATGTTCAATCGAAGTGTAGCCATATCTCTCGGTCAAACCATACATAAACTCCACAGATAATAAATTAGCCTTACTGACAATCATTTTGCCAGGTGGACTGCAGTAACTTTACAGCATAAAATGCAGGAACTCAATACCTGAATGTTACGCACAATCTCAAATGTGTGCTCCTTGCCCGAGTATAGAGTGACATGTATACAGGCAACACAACCCCTGATGTATAAAAACAACATCCATAGCATCTAGGCTATGTATGCTCAAGTAACACTCAAAACAGAGGTTCCTTGGTGATTGAAAGAAACGGTTGATCACAGAAGAGAATCATCCGGCCATTCAAGAAAGTAGTCGAGCGGGAAAAGGGTAACGTTAGCTCCTTGAATACAGCAGTGTGGCTAAGGAGACGAGTTGTACTGCATTCTTATTAAAAGTACATCTTTAAAATCCTAAACAATGCACATATGAAACGCAAGGTGGGACGGCTGTGAAAGTCAAAAACTGCACTGTGTTTCAACATTTTGTTACCTACATGCGTTTGGTGAAACGCCACACCAACATGCTAGCGAACTAACGTTGGTCCATTTAACGTTAGCGATATTAGCCTTAGGTTGGCAACGTTAGACAAACTGAAAACCTGACAAATTATTCCGACTGCTGCACATTTTGCAGAGCTACTTCACCAAAGCATTTAACGGGCTAACGGTTCATTACCTTTAGCATTACACAATTTAAAGTTGCATTGATGGTAATTTTGACAAAATGTGAACGTTTCTGGTCATTGTGACGAAGAGCATGTAAACAGCTGGCTCCAGGAACTAGCTATAGCTACCTCAAGTTACTAACAAACACTGCAACTGACCGCTGATTCGGAACACAAAAGTAACCAAAAAAATTAGTTAGAAACTACCAATGTCCGCGAATATAAAAAAGGATTACAGTTATACCATCATCGGACCTTCAGCCAACAAATGTTGAATGTTTGAAATTCGCGCGGCTAGTTTACACAATTGTTGAGTAGCAGCTAAGTAACATTAGCGTTGTCGAGCGAGGAAGTCTCTAGCTAACATTATTCAGGCCTACTAGCTGCTAGCGAGGGCAGGTTAGCACATGAGCTAACCAAAGCTTTGAACGTACACATTAACCTTAACATTACGATCTCACTTTAGATAGAAAATAACATATCACGATACTACATGATGTTGCTCACAGCTTACTGATTTGACAGTGTTATGAATTTACCAGTTAACGATTCTCAAAGGACCAATCCAGTGGCCAATTCAGTCGAGATGGCCTAATCAATGCTAACAAAGAAGCTATTGCTAATCTTGTTGCACATTCCCATACGGACGCATCATATACACACCGGCCTCCTCGCACCAACGTTAGTTCTAGTGTCGACTGGCGAACATTAACATTAGCTATCCTAGCATCACAAGCCGATCAAGGTTTGCCTAGCATTAGCAACGAACCTTTCGCGACATATATTACTAATGCTAAAATATTACTCTGGTGAATATCTAAATGCATATACAAAGCTTATGTTTCTCACCTAGATCTCGGACTTATTTAATTTGATTGATTACGAAATTCTGGAAACTTGCTGAAAATTGGTCGCCATGACAGTCAGGTCGAACAGTAGTCCACCAGTATCCCAGCATCCCGCGAGTGAAGAAAGTTTCCCAGAAGTCTGTCTTGAAACCATGGAGACGTACAGTAGCTTCTACTGTAGGCCAGGAGTCCACCCCACCCCCTCTACATATCAACAAATAGTATAGGCCTAAACAAGTCTGCTGTGGTCCAGATTGCAGAGGTCACTTGAGCCTGTAAATTGTTAACTTTTCAAAAATGATGATGATTCCTTTATGGCAGGAAGTTGATGGCAAGTGGAAAGATATGGATAACAACAGAACATTAAAGGAACCGTATGTAAGAAATGTATTTAAATTAATCATAAAATGGCCCTGAAATGTCACTAGACATTAAGAAATCATGTTCATTTCAAATACTTATATCACTAAAAACAACAGTAGTCCGGCCAGGATATTGTCATTTAAAAAGTGAAGTTGAAGCCCTCAACTGATGTTGATGTTGTCATTGTGTTTTGGCCTGATGCGCCACCCTCCACCTGTCTACTAATCACGAAGTCGGTATGTGTTTCGGCATCCAGGTTGCCAACTCTGCTAGTCAGGGGGGAGGGGGAGGGGATACACCGCTCTACAGCATACCTGTCAACATTTAGCTTTCCAAAAACGGGAGATTTTTTTCGGGGTCAGTGTTTATACCGGATCTGTGTTTGCATATTTAATACATTTCATACACGTGTTTCAACACTGCAAACCGGAGTTGTCATAGGGCAAGTAGTGGGTCGCTAGGCTGCACGGGCCAGGAATCCGGGCAGGGGGATATATAGAGTGGGCAGCAGACCAGCAGCAACATAGGCTAGGCTTACAGTAGATGCTGAGACACAGCAGGCATAGCCAAAATCCTACCAGTAGGTCAACAGGGCTAAAAAATAAAAAAAAAATGGTACTAAAGTCTACTAACTGTTACAAAAGCATCTACTAGAACAAACATAAACAGCTTATTAACACAGCAGACCAGCAGCAACATAGTCTAAAGTCCAGTCTAGAACATAGCTGAGACTCAGCAGGTATAACACATGTGGTGTCAAGTGCAGGTGTAAAAAAAACAACAACAAAAATAATGAAAATAGTTCACGTTATAGGCTAACCATCAGTGTGCGGATGTGGAACTAACTTATTTCACGATAAATAGGCCAAATTGTTGTTGGCTGTTAACAATTGGATAATGGGGGAAGAAACTTTAGTGCAATAGCATAGAGTGTCCTGTAGAGAGTAATGTTGGGCCATAAATGCTCCTGGATTAGACTAAATCCTTTTCTCATACTAAACCAGTTGGGTGTTAAACAGTTTCAGTAGCAATGAGAAACCTCAATCAGTTAGTCTGTATGTGATCCCACCTACATGGGGATTCCTGCGGCTAGGCCTACAATGCTGTATTGTAGGACGCTGACCCTGGCCATGCGGACAGTCAAACTGGTGAAAAATAGAGGGACGTACACTTGTACAAGTAGAGGTATTTGGGCAGGCCTATGTGTCCAATTGATTTTGTTGATTGTATGATGTGTTTAGTTAGGAAAGAACCAGATAGTCCTAGCAACATGTACACAGTGCACACACACCCACATGTGCTTCCATATAAAGACTTACTTATTTAGGCCAACAATGACCTACATATGCAAATATGACTGTGCAGTGCAGGGGGAAAGAGACAGACAAGCCATCATTCATCCCCTCACCTCAACAGGCCATGTAAACTGAACTTGACCTCTGATCTTTCCCTCAGCCAACCAATGGAACAGCGCCTGACAAGGAGAATGAACAGACTCTGTTCTTTCAGGTAATCTATGCAAGCACACAATATGGATTACTCTCAAATGACCACACCAGAGACATCTCAGTTGCCAATATCACCTGGCTCTGTGACTGTTAACAAGTGGGACCCTTGCCTTGACTATGAACATCTTAATAGTTAGCTAGTCATTGTATTAAAATTACAGACTCAGCATAGCTTTCATCTCAGTGATTTTCCCTCCAATATTTTGAAATTGCTGTAATGGTTCTGCATAACCCAAGTAGTCAACAATATATAAAAAAGAAAAAAACATCTGGATGATAATCATTTGTACAGTATGAAACATGCTACAATGTTTTTATAACTTTATGGTCATGACTAGCCTACTCTTCTGTAATTTCATTAGTAACTTTTAGTACTCTTATTTTAGCAGCTATTCAGTAATGTTTCAATATTAATCTGATTTATTTTGAAGCATTGATTTTATTAAAATAAATAAATGAAAAAGAATCCAACCTGTCGTTTTCAAAAGTGTTGATATTTGAAGAGAAAAGGAAGCAAAGGGATTTACAGAGCTACTCAGCAGGTACCCATTCTCCCAAATGGCTTACAGAGGATATTCGTTTGTGTTGCGGAGTATGTCAGGTCAGCAGTCTCCTTTTGGCTTGCCCTCCATGCCCCTGCCCTCTCCTTTATGGTGTTAACCGATGGCCTGACAAACGGCAAAATGACCTCACTGTCACTAGAGATTACAGATCCTGGCCATTAGATGCGTTTCCCTGTTCTCATGACACCAAGCTACTGCCCAAGTGCGTGAGACTCATTTTGTTGTCTATGAAGGTAGCAACTAAAGGCTAACTTGAACATGACTGGAATGAACTCTTGGCTGCTAGATGATGGCAGGCCCTTCCAAGTTATTAGGTAGGGAAATTGTGGAGGCTATAGAAATGAAAAAAAAAAGACTTCCACTGCAGTTCAGTATGTACAATTGGAGTATAAATATTTAATGTTTCCAGTGATAAATGATACAGTATAAAACTAGACATTTCAAAGTGCTTTACCACTACACACAATCTTCATTATGATGTTGATAAATGCACACATATAAAAACTTTCTGACTCCAGAAACTATTTTTATGAACATTTTACATTCTGCATAAAATCGGATTTTTATTATACCCTTCCTCAGTATATTTGCCCATTCAAAAAATGTACATGGAGAATGGCTCAATTTTTATGGATTCTGATTGGCCATCAGCTTTTCAAAATCGCTCTGAAAGTGATCCCCAGCGATATCGTTCTTCATGTCGTTACCGTTCTTGGTGTGAACGGCCCTTTAGCCTATGGCACAGACTATTTGGACTGCTTCAGTTGTACAAAATCGTGAAATAATAATTACAATATTTGTGCGTTTTTGATGGTACCCATCCCTTGGAAAAACTTGGAATTATTTCAAAGCTCTTGTATCAGGATAATGTAATCCCACTTAAGTGTAACCAGTATGATTTTCTCCTTTCAGTGAGTATATTATTACCCCATGTAGATAAAAATGTAAACAGTTACATATTACAAAAAGTCTTTGGCTGAAAGAAACTCTTTTCAAAACTTTTTTTGGTAAAGGAAGTTTGTACAGCTGAAACTTCAAGTCAAACATTTATGATAATAGAGGTCAGAACGTAAAATGAACAGGTAATGTGGCAAAAAGTGCTGTTACATGGAATGCATGAATAAATATTTGAGGGCCTGCAATATGACTTTGACACAGCCCAAGTTTAGAGTGAGACAACATTTGCTAACATAATGTCGAGATGTGATTATCTATTAGGCTTCAGTACAGTGAAGGAGATGGTGCCAAAATCAACTTACTGAAATGGCAATCTGTTTACAGAGAAATGCCAAGCAGATCAAACTATTCCTTGAAATGGTGATCACCGATAGCATTTTCTTCCTATACCAAGACTACTCAACAGTGATTACAAAGAAGCAGTCCAGAAGGGAGAGCTATTAGCATTTCTGGTTGCTGCATGGCTGTGACTGGAACTCTTAGTCTCTTGAGAGTTCTCTACAATGCTGCACTTTCAACTGTTCTTTATTACAGTCTGTGGTATCTGCTAGCCTCTTTTCTCCAAGAAGGGCCTGTATGAATAAAGCTGTCAGTTGGAAGCTGCAGAATAATTTTTAATGTAATACAGAGTCTGGCCTGTGAACTCAGATTGAGTTGACTGACAGATAAATCTGACCTTAATTTCAACAGCACACACACAGTCACCCAAACAATGACACTCATGCTCCTCTGCTGTTCTTCATTAGCCACAAAAGTTTAAGCTGCCATTGGCCCAGTAACGCCTTTGCAACATGTACGACCCTTACTCTTCCAATAATAACCCAGTAACATGAACACAATTCCAACCACGGGTAAGACAGCAACTTTCCAGGCCTCAGAGGGCACTGCAAGGAAATAGGAAGAGAAAATGTCAACATAACATAATTTAATATTATTTTAAGATTTAATGAAGGAACATTTATTGATTTTTATTAGTGTATTAGTTTTAAGTGTTGACAGTACATGACGTACCACCAAAATATGCAATTTCATATTAATTTGCTGCTACATTAAATCCAAATGACTCATAATTTAAGGCAAAGACAACTAAATTATGTGGGAAAAAATAGAACTCACACAAGATCTCCACCTCAACAGTGGTAGCCAAGTTTCCTTGGGGGTCGTGTACATGGTAAGATCCAACATCAGCAATCTGGAATTTCTCTAAGACGATCTGATAGTTGGACATCTTCAGCCTCCCCTCATAGCTCTGCTTCTCCTCTAAAACCAGCACCCCGTCCCGTATCAGGACCCTCGGCCTGACGTAGTTGTTTATATTACACTTAGCAATTTCAGGATGGAAGAGGAGGGTCACTTTGGAGAGACTGAAGGGCAGGTCAATGACCAAATCTTCATTCATTTTCAAATAATCATAAGTTTTGGTCTCTGGGGAATGGTCAGAGAGGAAAAGAGAGTTAGGAAATATATAAGGAAAATGACTTCAAAGACAGGAAGGAAGAGACCTTAATAAAGTGAATGCACTGTCCCTTCAAACTTCTGTCTTTCAAATCTTGACTTACCAGTGACAATGAGGACTGTAGTGGACACGGCTTTGCCCTTGACATCTCGGAGGGTGAAATTCCCCTGGTCGGACTGGGTGATGTTCTTCGCCAGCCAGTGTCCAGCTACGACTCGACCTCTGCCCCGCTCACTGACTGTAGGGTCACTTCGGTTCCACAAAAGTGCTGGCTCCAAGTACGAGCCCCTTCGGGTGAACTCCAAAATGTCTCCATCGAGAAGAATGGAGAAATTACTTCCATAATCCAAACGTTCTAGATGGGCGCACTCTGAAAATATCAATCGGTAATGTAAAATATTAAGAAGATATACGCAGCAGTCATACAAATCCATGCATTTGTGAGACTTTTCATATTATGCATGGACATGTGCAAAGTTTGCTTTTGTATTGCATCTTTTGTATGTTTTAGTGACCACGTGTTGAAAGCAAATTCAAAACAATGACATCTCAAAGACAACAGACAGCTCAGAAGACAGCTCACCTGTCACTGTGAGGGAGAATGTCTCATTATCCATATCGATATCATTTAATATCACGGAGAATATTCCCTGATCCTCTGCGTTTAGCTGGGGCACCTCAAAATAGAGCCCTGACTTGTTGGACACAAGATTGTATCTGTTGTCCTTTAACTACAAAACAGAAATGCATTCACGTGATAAACTGCATGGATTATTGAACTGCATGTATTAGTATTATGCATATAGTATTATGCATATATATTACAATATTGCAGTAGTAGTAATATTAATAATAATAATAATAATAACAATAAACAGTTATGGTTTGTACCTTATAAATGCACATCCAAGCATTGACAGGCCGAAACGCAAACACATACTTACTTGTCCATTCTCCAACACTAGTCTCTGAGGACCAGCTGGGATGCTGGGAGTAAAATAGACTGAGGCTTTTGCAGGGTCAGGGATATCAGATGGGGAAGCCTCGATGAGTAGGATGCTGAAGTTCTTGTTGTAACATCCACTAACATGCTCTGGTTCCTCTGGTTCCTCTGGCTTATCTGAAAACAACTCACAATCTCATCATCATTGTCCTTTAACAACTCATATCTGTGTGTGATTGAAATACTGAGATATAATGTGGAAATTAACTACATGTTCACATAACACCTGGTAGCTAATTGTTTCCCCATCTCTTTCATTCTGCTTAGTCACACACCTGCCAAAGAAGTATCTAGAAGAACAGAAGGTATGAATTCAGTAACACAGTTTTATAGCATAATATCATTAGATAGAAATAGGTTTCATATTACATAAAACTCACCGACGAAAAGGAGGACAAACAACAGCAACCAGGGCATCATGGCCACTACAGTATAAAGAAAACAAGTAAATTCCCCATGTAATACAAATTGTGTCAGAAAGTCGGATGAGCCTTCTATTCACTCATAAAGGAGTTGTTTGTTTAAATGTTAAATTCTCCTGAATAGTGTGTTTTCCCTTTGAGTTTTTTTTGTTTTTAATTATTATTCCAGCCAATCCATGAACATCCTATTTTTCAGTCTGGGAAATCTCAGTGTTGATAATTCTAAACTTCTGAAATCTTTGTCTTTAGTTCTTTGTCTCTTTTACATTGTCAATTTGCTTTCAAAGATTAGAGAATGGTGAAAAACCAAAGCGTAGTGAATGAAAACAGACAGAACATTGCTAATGTAGTTTACAAAATATATTTAAATGTACAGCCCAATTAAACATATTATAAATTGTTGTTCATGGGGTCTATTCTTCAAATTATAGCCACCAAAATGCTTTTACATACTGTGTACCAGACTACAGACAAACGTCACCCAGAAAGCAGCATGTCAACAAGTCAACTAGAAAATGTCACTTACACGTAGTGCTTAACCTTAAAAGCCCATTTATCCCATGAAAGTCTGTGAGCAGAAGATACTTAATTAACTATTTAGTTCTCCAAGTGAAATAGTAAATTCATACTTGTCAGTCATTGCCCGATATTAGAGAAGAGAAACCAGTGCGCTCCTATGCAACAGAGTTTACAGTCCACAGTGGCTGATTACTCCTGGGAGGCGGAGCTAGGATTTATCCACCTTGGCTTCTTAAACCTAGAGACTTGAAAAGCCTGTAGGTAAGTATGTGTGGATAACCGCTTGTCCTGGTTGGCAGGATCATATGTTTACGCTTGACGTCCGTGGCATTAAGATTAACTTAAACCGTGAACTACACAACTATCTGCAAGCCAAGTCAAACCTTTGTCCACTATCCAGTATGCTAATGGGACCTACTATTGTTATTGAAATGTCTGCAGACTCTGAAAGCTTTATAAATGGAAGTAGTAGTCAGCTTATAGCAAGTCTGGTCTGAGATTGTGAAACAAACCAGGAAGATAAGAGTCAAGTGATACTTGGGTATATAAGGGTTAGTGATGGAGAGATTGTGTAATTGAATTCAATCACTTGGCAAATGCCCAGATTCATCCGCAGTTTCTGGAGCACACTGAACTTCGCACAATCATGTCTACAATCCAGCTCGAAATCAGCCTAACTTAGCCTAACAGCAATTACCAGAGGTGGAAAAAGTATGAAAATATTGTACTCAAGTAAAAGTACCAATACCTTGATGAAATATTACTCAAGTACAAGTTAAAATACCGATCTGAAAATGTACTTATGTAAAAGTAAAAAGTAGTTCATTTAAAATGTACTTTAAGTAAAAGTTACTTAGTTACTTTTTTTTTTTTTGGGGGGGGGTACCAGAACAACCAGTTTTACCAGAGACTTTCTAATGAGGAGATGCAGCACTCAAAAAATCCTCCATAGTAATGCATGGGGTTGTCTACAAATATCACAACCCTTCCGCGGCAAAACGTCGACATGTGAATACATTGAGCCAATCATGTGGTGTGTTGTAAAATACACTGAGCCAATCATGTGGTGTGCTGTGAAGACATCGTGCCAATCATCTGTTGTGATCTCGCTGCTGGAGCAAGATTGGTGTCGTGAAGCCATACACACGCATTTCTGCCGAAATAGATGCGATAAGTGCCCAAAAAAGTGTTGCAATATGGCCGAAAGTGGAAGTACTTGCCTGAAAAGGACTTTGGTCCTAGCTCGAGTTGCTGCAGCCAGCAGCTAAGGCAGCCAATAAGTCTTGAACGTGCCTACTGAAATTTCTTCAATACTTTGTGGAAAAGCCTCTGTTTGTAAAGACAGCTTTAAGACATCCACAAAGTATTGAAGAAATTTTCAGTAGGCACGTTCAATACTTTTTTCCTGTGTCATTTCACTTTAATACACATAACTCTTATATTTGGATTTTTAATATGTGTGTTAATATAGTAAGCGCTTTCAGATATAACCTCCGGAGTACATGCGGAGGTTTGTCAAACGGAGGTCCTACCCTTCGGATGATTCAGATATGATGCTAACCTGCGGACCTACTGACCTTATACAGACGTATGTGTGAACGACATACACGCACATTACAGAATCTCCGTGTGGTTGTCGAGTGAGGGGTGGGGGCTTGTAGAGTTCACAAGATGCAAGATATGACGCAGAATATATGCGGCCGCTGCCTGTCACAGCTGCTTTTTGTTTACAACGTGTAGCCTATGCATTATGTAGGCTAAAGAAGACAAATCTATTGTGCGTAGGCTAATACTTGAAGTAGGCTAGTCAAGTAAGCAAACAGTATTTGTATGTGTGCTTCGAATAAACACATTTATCTGTTTTCAACGTTATGTCCCAGAATTACTTGGCTATAGAACCCCACATCTGGTTTGCGTTGGAGAGAGAGCATGCACAAACTTTATGGTAGGCTACCAGCCAATTCAGTAGGCTAACTCAAGACTGCAAGGCCATCATACAACGTTTTTAAGCAATAAACAAAATAGGCCTACTAACATAACAGTGAAGTTGTTCGTTTTTTCATGGTTTATTTTTTCCAAAAGCATCCTCTCCCCATGTGTCTATTGCTTTTACGTAAGGAGCTTGTAACAAAGTTGGCTTTTCTTCGTTTTCATTTTCTCTAGGCATATATGCTCAACAAATATCAGCGAGCTCAGCGAGGTATCAATGAACAGAAAACCATGTTGGCTAACAATTTATTAAATACTCCTGTTATTGTCGTCAAGGACGTCGCTGTAGGCTACTGCCTTTTCAGCGCCTTCTGCTTATGGTGATTCAGTCTTTTGAATTCGTTTGCCATGCAGTTGTAGGCTACAACGTCTCTTGCCGTTCCCTTCATGTGTTCTATCAAAATGTTGTATGCCCTCATGGACAGTAGCTCCGTGATGTCTGCATCTTTCCAGGTCGGAGATTTTCTGGACAGCATTATGCCACTCCATCATAACACTGGCATTTAAGTCAGATCTAACCACATGGATGCACGAAAGAAACGTCACCAACACGCCCTCTCACTAGGTGTGATCTTAACCGCATGTCCTACGCTTCATTCAGACACAGCACATTTACATAATGTCCGGAGGAAATACTAGGGGGGGAGTAGTATAAACACCGGGTGAATTCGGACTTCCACATGACCGGTTATGTCGTTCAGATATACGGCCCCACCGTTTAACATCGGCAGAACCTCCGGTCTTACACGTATGTCTGAAAGCGCTTACCGTGTGGTGAAAATTTCGAATAGACTCACTGGAAGTTTAAGCTAATTACTGAAAATATATATGTATATTTTCACCATATATTTATTTTACCTGAATATTTTAACTTCCAAATTAAATGTCAAAATGAATGTCAGACGAAATTTAAAGTTGGATTTTGCATACAAAACATAGTGAAAACTGTCTAAGGTCACTCTCACTCTCCCTTGCTAAAGAGCTAAATGGTTTAGTCCGCCTGATTCATAAGGTAGTCTATCTTTTGTTTATTTAGTTGAGCATCGCTAGTTGTGCTGCTGGTGCAATGTCTTTCTCCAAGAAAGCCAGGTTACTAAAAAGAGACATCAAAAAAGGGGAAACAACTGCTAATAAACTTCTTTCCAAAGAAAGGTGAGCACTAACGTCAAAACACTTTATTTTGTGTTTGCTTGAATATCTCCGCAATCATTAGTGCTAAAACGAACTGAGAAAACCCATTGAAATAGCAGAAAATACACCTTCATAGATTAGGCTACACATGTAATCTGATGCATCTCGTGATCCAGCTCCATCTCCATCACTTTCAGAAAGACTGCTTGGCACCAGCTTGATTCATGTCCTGTTGTAGGCTACATGCTGATCATTATCACTAGGCTAGTGGTTTAGGGCGCGATTTCTTTTCTCTCCCTTTCTGTTTTCTTTAGTCTTAACTTTTTTTTTACTCAAGTAATGGATGGTATTTTTGATGTAGCGAAGTACAATACTTCACTCAAAATGTAATCAAGTAAAATTTAAAATACTGATTTTATAAACTACTTAAAAAATACAAAATACACAGAAAAACTACTCAATGCAGTAACGTGAGTAAATGTATTTCGTTACTTTCCCCCTCTGGCAATTACCTAATGGCGAGTACTTAATAGCTATAGGCTGAATTGGTAGTCGGTGAAAATAGGCAAATGTTGATGGGTAAAGAGTCAGAGATTACTAGAATCCAATCAACCCAGGCAGTGTAAAGGGCAAGGCGACAGCCAAGTCAAGAGAGATTGTGTAGCTTAGAGTATTACCAGCAGGTGGCAGTAAAAGCCCATGGTAAGTTTAATGGGGACACAGATTTACTATTGAATGAGGCTGGTGAAATTCCTGATGTGTTTTGCAGTCACTTTGCTGGTGTCAGGTCATCTGCAGGGGGGTGTGTGATTGCTATGTTAGGGGTGTATGAAATGTGTACAGTTACGTTGCCACACTGTCTGCTATTTGGTAAGATTCAGACAATGTTTTTTGTGTGTTTTTTAAAGAAACATGTTGGAGTTTATTCTAAAACTATAAAACAAGCCACCTAGAAAGCTAAAAAAACCCCCGATATGTCATCAACAGAGTTGGCACTGATAAACTTGCTGACACGCCGGCCTGTGTCTTTTTGGTGATTTACTTTGCCATGCCATGCTATGAGAGCTTCTCTTGCATTATCCGTCCTGGACCACACTGCACAGTGCAGCCTCAATTCCTGGTGGGAAGAGCAGGTGTGTTTACCTGTCCATCACATAACATTGTACCATCATGATGTTACCAAAAGTAGTTGCCCATGCAAACATACCTCAAACAAAAGTTTAATGGCTCAGTTGTGAGACTCCTGCCATGTTTGATGATTGAACAATATGATGTAAAAGGAGGTTCTTCCATATGACAACAGATTATGTGTTTGATGCCTTGAGTCATCATAAATATAGCAGAGACTTTATACACTATCCATCTTCTCCAGTGTAGGCTACACAGCAGGGAGATAACTATCACTTCAATTTTGTAAGTGTCAAATATAAATCAAGTTTCAAATGTTTAACTGAAATGTTCTATAGTCTACAAACAGTGTTGGGAGAGTGCACTTAAATAAAGCTGACACTAACATTTCTATTGGTTTCTCAAGACCTACCCACCTTTCATGTAGGCTGCTCTCTCTCTCTCTCTCTCTCACACTCACACACACACACACACAAGCACGCACGCACGCACACACACTTTTATAGACTTTTATAGACCACTGCACATTTTTCTGATGTCATCCTACGATTGCTGACTGACACACTGAATGAGTTGATGGTCATATTCAAATTTGCAGTGGTCTCTTAATTTTTAACCGTAAACTCATTCGAATGTCACTCAGCAACCGTAGGATGACATCAGAAAAATGTGCAGTGGTCTCTTCATTTTTTCCAGTGTTGTGTGTATATATATATATATATATATATATATATATATATGGCCATGGGAATCACGTCAGTGACATTACTGGGACCAGTGATCGGCCCTGAAACCTTAAACGCTACTGATATAAAGACAGAAGAGGAAATTGCTTGGGGCAGAAGGGGAAGTGGAAGGCTACATCCTCTGTTGCCAAGGGGACAAGAACACAGAGCAGCCAATTAAAGTTAGAATGGAAAACCTCACTCCATACCACACAGAGCCTCTTTCAAAGTTCCCATTCACTTTCATGATTAATGCTCACTTTGTGGTATCGAAGTAACGATTCGTCTTGTGTTCATGGAAGCACCTGTTATCTTTGTTATCGTTTTTTGCCTTTTGAGAAAAAACATCCTTCGCCTCTTCTGTGAGACAGCTTTGTTGTTAAAGGACAGGACGCTGTGCGGTTGTGTGACAGGCTGTGTTGATCAAGAACCACAGCGCTTCATGGTTTATGGTTTTTAATGAACACCTCTCCAGTGTGCTTTAACCTACTCAATATGGGACACGTGTGGTGACAAATTAACAAGCATTATCTCACTGCTCAAGATATTAATTGAAGATGCAGTCAGTGCTTAGTGAGACATGAGGATAAAATAATCACAGCTAAAAGATGCTGGAATGCATTACTAATGGTAAAGTCAGTGGCATGAGAAATAAAGACATAGAAATACCTCAGATTATCATTTCTAGTCATCTCGGACCAATAGTTATGTAGGGATATCTTCAGATAACATCACCAGTGAACCTCAAATATGAACTTTCATACATGCATGGGTACTATGGGTATATGTAGAGTTCACTCAACGTTAGCCAATGGGCGTCCAGATGACATCATCGATCAGAACCAATCTCTAATCTCTAACCTCTATCACCTGCCTCAGGGATTTTTTCAGCCATTTCTAGGCCGCTGCCTATAAATGGCTGCACCATGAGAATCTAGTCCTCTGTAAGCATCCTTCAGCAATCACAAGGACCTTGACCCACGCTTGTAGAAAGCCTCCAACCCGCCGGATGGACACGGACACGCACAGGTGGCTCTCTTCGCCAACTTTCTAACCCCACTGTGCTGAGATGGAGCCCAGGACGCCCCTCAAAGTATGACCATCCACTTCCATTCACTTAACTCAAAAAATCCAGTGCTCTTGGCATCACCCTTTCTCGGCACAGGCATTGGTTCTTACCTCTCGGTAAGGTGGATCAGCTTAGGCACACCTCCCTGCCCCATGTTGAGGAGGCGGTGGCTGCCAACCTCACCTCACAGGGCCCGTCGAGCAGTGGCAAGTGGCCACGTTACGGAGCGGCACAGCCTCTGGACCAGCCCTCCGTAAATGCCACACACTATACTCGCCCCCACATCGACGCTCGGCCACTAAGATCTCCTCCTCAACGGTCCCGCCGTGCTTGGAGCCTCAGCCACTGCCTCCCTGCGATTTTGAGGCAGGGGATCAGTGAACTAGCCGTAAAGCACCAGGTATGGATGTCAGCTGCCCATGTACAAAGACCTCCTGATGCAGGCGCAGGGGTCGATATGGCACCCAGAGCCTGAGAGCGGGCGGGCGAAACAGCTGAGAAAAGGGTTACCTCCCTTAGTCGTTGAAACTATTCATTATGGACCCTTTCAAGAGAGTTCCATTATCAACATCATAGTTGGCCCCACAAGACTTCCTTTTTAACATTCCATATGTTATCTTAATGCAGAGGAAGTAGATTGGGGCCCAAATAGAACGTTCAAGCATTGTTTTTGTTTACCTTGTTGAAAGGGTCTATAGAGCCATCTGCACTATACTTCCACTACTCTTTGACGTAGATGTTTCCCGACTTTGCTAACAATTATCACCCTTTGACGTGTCCCATTGAATTGGTATTCATGATCTTACAGCATTTGTTTGAGCAGGGACACTAGGCCTGGCGTTGGTCTGGCGTGACTTCATGGGCTTATCCCCTCGCATCCCGCTTTTTAAAGGTGCCCATGTGGGACCTCACTGTGGTGCTAAAGGCTCTCAGTAGTGCTCTCTTCGAGCCCTAGAAGATATTGAGCTCATTTCAACAGTACTGTTGCTTGCTCTGACACCGGTTAAACGGATGAGTGACCTAACAGCCCTATCAGTGAACTCTGTTTGTATGCAATTCCTTGCGGGTGATTCAAAGGTTGTATTACATCTGAACCCTTATACCGACCTAAAGTGCTGAACTCTGCCCTCAGGAGTAAAAGCTATACTTGTTTGAAAGAATGCGCCAAATATCCTTGATTACTCCGCTCCGCTTTAACCCTCTCTGGATGCGCTTTCCCAGTCTTTGTTTGTGGTGTTAAACATAACTTGCATAACATTCCAAATTAAATACCTAAAGGTAATTGGGAAGCACACAAATCTTCATAGAACTGGACTCATCTCTATTTCACCAATTCTTTTGGCCAACCTAACATGCCAAGGTTTTGGCCGCATGGCCTTCATCTGCTCCGATGTTCAGCAGAAGGAGTTGAGGTTAGTCAGACTCTGCCTGGAGAGAGTGCTGTGCGCCTACACTGAACGAATGCACCCCTTGCGCAAGACCGAATAGCTGTTCATGTGCCATTGAAGCAGAAACTCTCCCACTGTTTGGCCTCAGGTGTGGCTCCCCCTGAACTCACCATAGACTGTGGCCCACTCCACGAGGAGCGTGAGTGCCTCTCGGAGTGCCTGGAAAGGCATAGAACAGATCTGCTTGAGTGCAGGCTGTGGCTAACCTGACAATAGCCAGATGAATGTCGTTCCGCTTAGCTCCGCCTAGCTTCACTCACATCCATCTGGGACCTCTTCCGTTGAGAGTGATTTCTGCAACCGACTTTATGGTTCAGCCAATCAGGACGCAGGGCGGGAGTTTCATAGATGTGACATAGCGTAGAAGCGACTGTGAGACTGTTATCAGCGTCACGGGTTGGCTTCGATGTGAGTGGTTGAAGTAGCACGTCAATAGATGACGGACAAGTGGCTTATTCAATCATATGCAAGCATTTTTTGATTAGGCCCAGCCTTCTGAAGCAACACTTCAATGGATCGGTTCCAGATGGATGAGTGGAGCTAGGCGGAGCGAAATTCATCTGGCTATTGTCAGGTTAGGCTGTGGCAGCCTAAACAGGAACACTTTCTCTGTGTGAATGCTTTTTTGTGCTTTAATTTAGTGTAATAGCATCACAATAGCATGTACAGTCAACATATAATGCATTGTTGTTGAAATTGTCTGGCTTTTGTGTGCTGTCATCAGACAGACGGTGTGCACACAACATGTTTGTGAAGAATGAGGTTTGGCTGCACTTCTGAATCTGTCAGCTCATCTCTTTGCCTGTGATGAATTCCTCAGTTAAGTGCTTCAAGTTTGGATTTATTAGACATAGGCTGAGACATATGCAAAGCTCAGGAGAAAACAAATAGCTATGAGAGTACTTTAAAGATACTTGCCACTTATTAAGTAACACTATCTTTAAACAATTTTCTATTGATTTAAATATGTCAGCATTTGCAGTTGACTTTATTTGCTGGGTTTTTACTGTCAGGAAGTAGGGCTATGGTTTTGTATATAGCACTTAGTGTAGGGTTTGAGACACAGCAGTTTAAGCTGTTACAATTCATGCATAGGACGGAGGATCCTATTGTCGTTGCTATCGAACCACACTCTGAGACAAAAAAAAAACATGGCCAATGATAAAGTGCAGCAGCTTGACTGGCATTTAATCCAGACGGCTGTGGTGTGAGGTACGGTGTTATATTCACTTGTTCGCTTCCCACCGGACAAACTGCAATTAGTCTCTGAAAAGGGACACCTTGCGTGTGGTGGACAGAGGAAGGTCATAGGGGTTAGAGGGGTCACGTTACTAATCAGCGCAATAGTGAGACCACTTCAGACAATCACAGGCCCAATTAAGGCTGACACGCCGGCTATTGTATCATATTAAGAGCCATTAGCGCCAGGCTTTTTTCCATGCCACAGAGGAAGCTTGTGTTGCATGTGAGTTGATGGACGGTGTCAAGTAGCACTCAAAAATAGCACTGGTGCATTGTTAACCTTCTCCTTGGCTCAGGTAAAGCTGTTATGATTAGTTTTGTCCTGTATCCAAAGCGTCCACTTCCACCACCATCCAGCCCACAGTCAGTGACCACATGTTTACTTTCCACAGCAATGGGGGTTAGAGGCTAGAGTTTGGTGGTGTGGTTTGTGTCAGACTTTGTGGGAAAGGCCTCCAGTAAGCAGAGGAACACAAATGTGGGGTATTGAGCAGTTAAATCTAATATTGATGGGACAGCTACAGTGAGTGCTCCTTTTTTCAAGGTCGGTTTGTTCTCAAATGCGTTTCTCAGAAACCCCATCTGAAAGTTGCCTAAAAGTTGTCGGTTCAATTCCCGGCTTCCACCGTTGTGCCAAGGCACTTAACCCCAAGTTGCTCCGGGACAATGTGATCCCTTGTAATATAGCTGACATATGTAAGTCACTTTGGTCAAGAAGTGTCTCTGCTAAATGTAATGTAATGTAATGTAATGTAATGTATTCAGTAACAAACAAAAAAAAAACAATAGCAATTGATGAAAACAGCAGAACAAGATATTGATATGAAACCTAAACAAGCATTCAGACCGGATGTGTTCTTCAGCAGACATCACAAACTATGAAAGCTATAAAAACAACCATTGTAAATGACAAACTTTTGGTTGATTCAGCCTTCTTCTATGTCTATTTACTTTTGCAAACAACTGTGTGCTGAAAGTAATTGAAAGTTACACTCAGTTGGGAGTAACTCATTCATCAACTGTAAACACAAGACAAATTCCTTTCATCATATGTTTAATCTGTTAATTGGGCAGCCGTGGTCCACTGGTTAGCACTCTGGACTTGTAACCGGAGGGTTGCCGGTTCGAGCCCCGACCAGTGGGCCGCGGCTGAAGTGCCCTTGAGCAAGGCACCTAACCCCTCACTGCTCCCCGAGCACCGCCGTTGTAGCAGGCAGCTCACTGCGCCGGGATTAGTGTGTGCTTCACCTCACTGTGTGTACACTGTGTGCTGTTTGTGTTTCACTAATTCACCGATTGGGTTAAATGCAGAGACCAAATTTCACTCACGGGATCAAAAAAGTATATATACTATATAATCTGGAGGTTCTTTGCAGGAAGCAAACACAGTTGAAAATCAGCATTGACTACAAAAATCTATTTTTTATCAATCAATGATGCAGTCTGTCAAATCATACATCAGGATGTGTTGTTGGCATGGTTACTTACAACTGTGGCCTTAGCATGTTTCAGCCACCACTGATCTGGTGTTGTGTTTATGGCTCTTGCCCGGGATCGTACCTGTGAGCAACCCTCATCAACTGACAGATCTCTAGTGTTATGTTTCTTTCCCCCGGTTGCCACATGCACAGGCAGCTAGCAGTCATAAAAACACAGAATCACCTCCACCACAAATGACATCATTTCAGTGGCAGATGGGCAGCTTTTTTATGACTTCATAAAAGGCCCATTCTCAGCCAGCACCGACTTCTCCGGCTCTCATCATCACGCAGGACAACTCTGTGTCCTCAGGTAACACCACCATACTCATTAACAAGACAGGCAGACAAAGAGAGAGAGAGAGAGAGAGAGGCAGGGACAGAGACAGAGACAGAGACAGAGAGAGTGGTGGGGTTGACTGTGGAGGTACAGTACGTGTGGGGACTCGGCCAAACAATAAAGGCCAGATGCTCAGAGCCTAGGAAATAAAAGCAGGTAGGCTCTGAAACTCACAGAGGCGGATCTAATATGGCTGATCAGGGTGGACAGCTGTTTGACACTGATAGGGTGCTTTTTGTTATGGGCTCTTTGAAGCCCTGCAGGCCAGACACCCGCAACAGCTCTGAGTTTCCATCTCCCACCACCATGTAATGTGATTGGGTAATTACAGTATTTCCCCCCTATTGCCACACTATTTTGATTTGACATGTTATGTAAATGGGTCAATTATTTATTCATGCTGGGAAAATAACACTACTGTCACCTTTGACCCTTGTGGGTATGTGGAACATGTGGATATGTTTCTGGTTTGGGAGGTAGTGAAAATTATGAGCGCTGATAAGTCCGGGAATGAATATGTTACAAAAATAAACACGGTGGCCAGACTAAAAAAAAACCCCACAGGCAATTAAATCCCAGCCCGGGAGAGAGTAAATGATTCAGTTTATCAGAGGGGCAAAAAACGACACCACAGGCTTCATATCACAATGAACTGCTGTGATGGGCCCCGCATCTGATGCACAACGCTTCTAGGCTTCCTTTTCTCACAGAACATGTGTGTCTGTGTGTGTGCATCTCTGTGTGTATGTGTGCGTGCGTCTCTGTGTGATTCTGATCTGTTATTTCAACCGGAATGTACTATTGCATCCCTCAGAGTGCAGAGTAAACAGCACTGAGGCCCTGCAGCATTCTGACATTCACTGGTGTAGTTTGGGGATTTGGGAGGGCCATAAAAGACCTCAGTGGCCCAGTCGCCCGAGACGCTCGGCTCGTGTATGGATCTCAGCCTCACTTCAGCACTTACCTGCCTGACAACAGGCAGTGAGTCAACTGAATCTTGCCTGCTATTGTTGAGTGGGTGTCAGAGCAGATAATCCAACTCAATTCAATAACTGAGACGTAGACCCATCATGGTTTCCATCAAGTCAAGAGCGTTTAGCAACACTGTCTGACACTGATTACAGGTTGCACCTCCTTCAGCACATTTGTCTCTGCTCTGCAGCTTCATTTATGCAGAATGCTGAGAATGAGGACCTGAGACTTGTTAGTCCTTGTTACCATGATTGCCTTTAACATGAACACAAAGGCAGGCTGTGATACAGCACTCCCTATGGACCCTTTCAAGAGAGTTCCATTATCAGCATCATAGTTGGCCCCACAAGACTTCCTTTTTAACATTCCATATGTTATCTTAATGCAGAGGAAGTAGATTGGGGCCCAAATAGAACGTTCAAGCATTAATTTGTTTTTATTGATGAAAGGGTCTATAGGATAAAAAAAGAACCTGGTGGATGTTAAATAAAGGGGGAGATGCATTTAGGCTCAATTTGCATTAACATATCCAGGATTTAGGTATGAGCTACACCAGGCGCGTAACTGAAGTGTTCCGTTCGCGACGCGTAAAATCCATTTTAGATGAATGGTCAATTTTTTTCGAACGTACGCCCCACTGTCACGTCTGGTGTAGCTACTTCCATTGATTATAATGGAAGCTAATTGTTGCAGCAGACACAACGCGAATGGAACGCTTCAGTTACGCGCCTGGTGTAGCTCAGCCCTTAGTGTCTTGTATAAACAACATACCTTCGTCATGATGGCTTTTTTCATGATTTGATGTGAACCATGCTTTGACGCAACCCATGATGTTCTCTCTTAGATTATTCCTTTTCACCTCTGGAAAACAGTGCACAGAGTTGGTGGAGGGGAGAGCGAGACTGGTCTTCACACCAAAGTCTGATTACATGTCAGTCATGCTCAAGGCTCCTTGGATTGACACGATCCGGTTTCATTGATTTCTGTCACATACTGATCAAAAGCTGTATCGATTTGAGCCCAGTGAAACAAATACTGAGGCAAGAATGAAATAGAATCACATCAAATCTCCCTCCCCCTGTCTCCCTCCCGCCCTCACAGTTATATTTGTGGGTGTTATGTGAAGGTCAGATTTAATGAGGGAATAGTCACAGACTGAACATACTGTACCTTTATTGCGCAAGCTTTCTCAGACCTTGAGTTTGTAGGATTTATCTCCTTAACTCTGCCTCAGCCCACCCTATGATAAGACATTAATCCCCACATCAGAGGAGATCAGTCTCAGTTTTTTAGGTGCTTGATCTCTAATTTCTAGAAAGGCTCCACTGAATGAGGTAGAACAATTTACCACCATGATGAGTGGATTATCATAAATCTTAAAAACATTATAGCATTAATTACTTGTGCTATCAAAGCCAAACTAATGATGCTATTGATACATGGCAGTCCAGGCCGATGTGTACAATTCAGAATGTGTTTGTAGGCTAGTGTGCACATGAAAACATAAAAACTGCTTACTAAATGTTTTAATACCGGTAGCTCAGGGAGGAATTTCTTCTGTCTTCACCCTAACACAATTTTCACTTTTTAAAAAGTAAGCTTGGCTCTGAGGGTTATTGAGCAATATATATTTTTTTAATCAAGATTGCATTTTTTCCAAAGAAGCTTCATTATCTTATAGTGAACTTTCTTGTGGGTCCAAAGTCCAGGATGTTATGTAGCTGAGGGTGGAGGGGGGAGAGAGTTCAGCATCCTTACAGCCTGGTGTATGAAGCTGTTGGTGAGTCTGGTGGTGCGGGAGCGCAGGCTTCTGTACCTCTTCCCAGAGGGCAGTTGACCAAACAAATTGTGAGCGGGGTGACTTGCATCACTCACAATTGTGGTCGCCTTGCGGGTGAGGTGGGAGGTGTAAATGTCCTTCAGAGAGGGGAGTGAAGCATCAATAATCCTTCCAACTTAACTGATAACTTATCAGATTTGTTAACTGATATTTATCAGATTTGTTTGTTCTTTCTTGGTCTGATAGATTTGTGGTAGTGGATCTCATACTGTTACGGGTGTCTCACCTACAATGCATTATTTAGTGTAGTTAATATATGTAACCATGTGCGTTCTGATACAATTGTTATGCACTGATTCAAATACTTTAAGATCTTCCTTTATTCTTTGTTACTGCACTTTCATGAAAAATCTTATGCAATGTGGACATCACACATATGAAGTTACTCTGAAAGAACTTCTTTAAAGAATCCACAAACATTTCACATGAGGAGAAGCAGCTAACACTGCTGTTGTTGTTAAATTGCCCTTTGTAGGTTGCATGAAGCTCCAGACTCGTCTTCAATGCCCCAGTGAACACACCTGCAGGCTCAATAAGAGATGCTGTGGCTCTAACGGAGAGTCCAGTCTGATTGATGAACAGTCAGCTGCAGATGGTGGTCAGCTGGTAGATACAACGATAATGAATGACTCCGAACAAGTGGTGTTGATTGGAATGAAAAGTGAGGAACCCAAATCCAACTGAGGCATAAGAGAGGATGTTGGAAAGAAAGTGCCGTATTGAACCCGTCTCCAATTTGGGGCTCTTAGCTAATGAGTTCCTCTCCATGTAATTGTCCAGAGTAACGGAGTCTGATATATGGGACAGCCCAACCAGGCACAAAAAGGAGACCGTAATCATAACTGATGAGGTCAATTTACTGTATAAAACCACACTCTTCTATATTTCACAGAGAGCGCACCCCAACAAGAAAACCATTTGTCTCTGTATAGGGTCGAGGCATGAGGAGTTTAGATAATGATGAAATACGATGTCAAAACTTTATGAATCTTTTGCATTTTGGACAGCAGCGATTGATCGGCAGATTAATTCACATTAGCCATTGATTGGGAGTTATTCTAACTTTGATGTCTCCACGAGTCATTGTCCTGTGTGTGTGTGTGGTGCCTCAAAGTATTGATCCAATTTGTGTAGTGTGACTCCACACATTGATTCTGATGCCACAGATGACTGGACACAGATCCTATAGCGACAAAGAAAGGATGGGGAAGAGGAGAACAGGGCATGAGGAGATCAGCAACTCAAAGCCTGAAAATTACCTCTACCATCAGCTATAAGCTTACCGACATTCTCTGTATCCTTTTGATAATCAATTGTGGTCCCTGCACTCTATTTCTTGACACAGATATGAGGTCAGTATAGTATAGCCTACCTAATAATGGCACCCAAACATCACTGTAGTTTTTCACAGTAGGCAGAGCAGAGGCTTGTCTCTTTCAATCTTAAATTCTTGTTCCATAACTTGGATCCTGTCTTTTCCGCCCATGTGTTCAGGTGGGACTGTACTTTCCTGGACTCCCACGGGGGCTGCCTTTTGAAGCGCGTCTACTGGGAGCAATGGGCTCCTGTCCTACCAGTACCTACCTGACACCACTCACTGTGACTCACCTGTGTCATCCTTCTGCTTCTATTATTCCAGTCATGTCAAAAAAAAAAAAATCTTTGTTTCTTCTTTGGACCATATCATGAAAGTGCATCCATTAGAAAACTCTCACTGTGCTTGGAGCTCTTGCCCATTCTTCCCTTTCTCTCTATCGATCTCTCCTTTTCTTGTACGTACTGTATGGGGACTTGCAGGAAGCTCTTAGATCTGTCAGATGTGTGAAGCTTCCACCCTCTTTGACTAGATGAGGGTGCCCATTGGAGCAGTGGGCTGATCCTGAAGACATCAAGTTAACACTAAAATCATTAAAGTTGTTCTAAGTTAATTAGAAGTCTTTATCTGGTGGCACTTTAATGTATGGCTACTTTGGTAATCTGGTAATGGAGCAGTACTCCCAGTTGTAAGGCTGGATTGGCTATGCATTCATTGAACTAACATCGGGTGTGGTATGCATGGTTGGCATCTTGCAGCTTCGTTGCACAGGCTTTGCATTGGCGAATGCACACAAGGGAGCTTGGTGGTCACAATATGGGAGGAGCAGCAGTAGCTTGTTGGCTCTGGAGTGTAGCTTTAAGGCGTGAAACTGGGAGAGAAGGGTAACTTAACGTACTTGGCGCACCACTGGGGCATAACGGGTGGCTACCAGCTGTGGGCTGGCAATGTTCTGGGAGCAGGTATTGGTCAGCGCACAATTACAGAAGCGGCCGAAGGTGTCAGCTGAAGCCCAGTTTGCGCCTAAACAAAATGTGTGCCATGGATGGACCTTTCTAAGCCGCCCAGGAAGCAGCCACACTCCTTGAGGAGTAAGCTCTTGATTTTTCAAGGAGGGGCACACCTGAAGCTTCGAACACCAGAGTCAAAGCCTCAATCAATCAGTGGGAGAGCCTGTGCTTCAATAGCGCACAGCTGAATTCCATAGCAGACAAACAGCTGTTCTGTCTTACACAGAGGGCGTATTCATTCGAAGTAGGCACGCAGTGCTCTCACTGCGCAGGTATCGTGTAACCACATATCTTCCCACTGAATGTTAGGACGGAAGCAAATAGCTCAATTACTCGGCTGAGGTCAGAACTTTAGGCTGCTGGAGGGGTTCAGGTGTAGCATGACGAGGAATCGCTCACATGTAGCGAAGTACATACGAACTGGGCTCACTGACAGGGCCGTCAGGTCACTTACACGTTTGAATCGAGTCAGAGTGAGCATCAACGCTGTTTTAAGTGACAACATTTGTTTTAGCTTGGGGCTCGAAGGGCACGCTAGCAAGAGCTCTTAGCCCCACTGTGAGGTCCCAAGGGGGCAACACTGTGGTTGGAGGCCATAGGCGCTGGGCAGCTTACAGGAAGCAGGACGCGAGGTGGTGGGCCGCAGGAGTCGTGCCAGACCAGCCAGAGTGGCAGGCGGAATTAGCTGCCAAATACACTTAAAGAGTGGAGGCGGAGCAGCCCTGCTCAATAGATGCTGTAAGAACATAAACACCAATTTGGTTGACCATGACAGTGGGTCATAATCGTTATTGGTGCACCAGTTTGTGAGTACCTGCCACTTCAGTGAGTAGACAGACTGGGAAGATGGCACTCTAGCACTCTGCATGTTTCATTAACCTTTGTGAATAAAAAATGTAATATAAAAATTTATAAAATCACACCTTGGAGTCAGGTGTGACTAAGTCAGAGTTTTTGTATTTCTCTGACTTTTCTTATACATTGCTGAGCTAAATCTAGTCCAGCACACTTGCAATCAAGTTTCTTTCGGCATGAGTTTAGGGCCAACTTTCAGAAGTTATTTATAGGCTCCGACCACAAAACTGTGAAAAAAGTTACTTTATGAATGAACTTGTATGCCAGCTGCATCCTCATTTCAGGACAAAAGAATATCATACATTTTCTTAACTACTTGTTTTTTCAGCACATTAAGCGCAAAATGTAATTGCCTCGTGTGCAAGAATAAACAACATATTTTGGAGTATAATAATATTCAGAAAGCAATTCATCTTATGACTCACCATAGAAAATGAAAGCAGAGAAAAACTGAATCATTTGAAATGCACCATCATTTGTATGACTGATATTGGGAATTATGGAAATGCTATTTTTCCTGCGTACACCTATCATCCATACACCCCGCAAAGAACAACAAACAAAGAGTATACTGTATAATCAATCAGCAGATGATAATTACATTGAATGTTTCATACAAGCTATGAGATATTATGCTTTTTAATGGGTCCTCCAGACAGATCTTAGATTATGCAAATAATCAATGGAGAACAAAACCTAATGGAAGGACTGAAAGAGCTGAGGCCCTTTTTTGCAGCCATTCTCTCAGTGGGTCAGTCAGTGAACTTGCTTTGATCCACGAGTGAGCTTGCATTGTATTTTCACATAGTTAACATGTCATTGATGCACTTTGAAATAGATTGCAGTTAAAAAATGGCTTCTGTTACAGACTTGCGCTTGGGGTGCTTGTGTTTATCATCTCATTTATAAAAAAAATCCAATGAATCTAACAATAATGCAACCAAAATAAGGATTCTTCATTATTTCTATAGGACATGCTGAGATATAAAGCAATAAGTTATCTATCTATAGTGAATAACTTTCACCTGTTGCTCCATTTGTGATTCAAGACTTCTTTGTCATCCTCCTGTATTTCTGTTTGGATCAGCAGTCTCCTCTTCTCATTTCTGCTGTTTTTTCGCGCTATCTGCCAGTGAGTCCTTTCTACTCTGCCCTCTCTTCCCTCATCTCCTCTGGTCCTCCCTCGGCCATTGATATTCTGAAAAATAGCCCCTTGAGGAAGTATAAAATGTATTTTCTGTAATGCAATCTGGAATTATAGGGATACAATTTTCAATCTTATTTGTGCACAAACTAATAACAGGAGGTTTGCAGGAATCCAATCTCTCTCTTGCAAAGCGGAAAATACTGCTTTTGAGAAAAGTCATCTCTCCGTCTGTGTGTGTGTTTGTGTTCCTGTGTGTTCATAAATAAGCCTGTTTGGCTTAGGCTTCTGTGTGTGGATGTAAGTCTGTGTGTCCATATACAGCTGTATGAGAATCTTTTGATTACCTTACAAGTGTGTTGCCCATCTGGCTTTGTTCAACCTAGCCTGGCGAGTGAGAACACACACGTCACAGCATGTTGTTTGTTGTATATCGTAAGACCAGCATGTTGTGGATAAGGTGGTATCCAGTGGTGTAGTGGGGATTTTTAAAGTGGGGGGACGCTATTTTAATGACAGTTTTTGCAATGATGTCACGCACCTCCGCATACATCGGTGCGTAAGGCCAAGGCCAAAGTTACCAGCTTTCGTGAACATGAAATCGAATAAAAAAAAACAAAACAATTAAATTATATGGATTAGCTTCAAAATGTAGCATAATGTCTTCACCCAAACTACACTTTTCCACCAAAGTCTATGAATATGGTCTGTAGCTTTTACTTTTGTTGTATCATACAATAAACAGACAAACCATAATGTAGAGTAGCCCATGTAATCTAGCGTAGTCTAATCTCCTTGACGCATAACATGCTGCGGCATGGCTTCATTCATTGCCACACGTGAACCATAGCAATAACAATAGCACAAGCAGGATTCACGCATTCAACACGCTGTGTGGTCAGTGTAGCTCAATTTGAGGGGGAGTCATACTGTACGAATGTCATTGCGAATGATTAAAATGCAGAGGTGCACAGTCAATAAAACAAAAAATAAGAGAAAGAACATTGGGCAGGCAAGTGCCAGTCATTTGAAAAGTTTTTGTTTGGATGAAGTAGCTGCACCAATCGTAAGTTTTTCCTAAAGTTGTTCAGGTTCACCGTTGGGTCATTACTTATGGTAAAATAGCCTTATTATGTCAGGGCCGGTGAGGCCAGGTAAGGGACTGTGGAACCAAAAGCAGAATCAGAAGCTGATTAAGGGTTAATTAGGTTTTAATGTTGAAGAACACAAAAATAGGCAGCCAGGCAAAACCACTTGGTAGGCAGAGTCAACTTAGTAGGCGAAAAAAGCACAGGCAGCAGTACAGGCAGGGCTCAAGCAGATCTCTAGAGTGGCAAAAAACAGGAACACAGGTAGGCCGCAGGCAGTTAAGCAAAGGGGCTAGGCAAGACTCGCGTGTCAGAACAGGCAGAGGTCGGTAACAAAGAGCAAGCAAAGGTTTCTGGACCGGGTTGTGACATATCACTTATATTGGAGCTCCCTCGTTAAAAATCACGCGTATTACTCACACATGCTTTGTGTCATTTTGACCACTGGATTAGCCTACCTGCTTTCTGCAAAACACAAACGAAGGAATTGCAATAGTGGGCCATGAAGATGCTTGCTAGATTCGGATACAGGCAGTTGTATAATCTATGGTTTTCTAGCCACTTTCTAGCTACTTTCGGGTAACGCGGAATGGCGAGCTGCGCAGTTTTTAATGTCTTTACGCATGGTGGAGTGCTACAGCATGACGGCCATTCTTGAATTTTATGACAAAGAGGCCTAATTGGAGACGTTTGCGTGATGCGTTGTTATCACTGGTAACAACACTTGTTATATTAATAAATGCTTATTAAAATGCTCAAAACAATGCTCCAAGAAGTGTGGGGACGGCGTCCCCCCGCGTCCAACTACACCCCTGGTGGTGTCCCTTGTGAAGCCAAAAAGCATGTTGATGGGAAAGCTTTTCATTGTACCTATGGATACCTATTTTGGGCACATATGCAATGTGTGGATGTACTCTTTACACAAGTTAATTATACGGCTCTTCAAAGAACTGCAGAAGATTCCATTATTGGGCCTTCCCAACGTTTGGAGGTCCGTTAAATCTATATAACCGTATAATCCGTATGACTACTGCAAATACTGTAATGCTGTCAATTGCAATGTGTTTTGTGATTCTGATCCATGTCTTTCACATCATTCGCGAGTAGTTGGCTTGCATATTGCAATGGAACTTCATTGAAAGTGAAAGTCAGCAAGTAATACTTTTCCATGCAACATCTGAAACTTTCAAGTTCTATTTGTGTAACAAACTATTTCATATCTCAGCGGAAGCCATGAAACGGTACAAAATAATTTTTGACCCATTGTGTGATTGTCTGCTGGTCATTATCAGACCTCTGCTTCACGTTGGGGTTTTGTTCGATTTATGATTAGGTAATCATAAAGCACAGTGCACAACCGGATATGACAAACTGAAACTATTTGTCCATATATTTGCGTAAGGGATAATGTATTGTCCGTCTGTCATCTTCGAAAAATAAGTCCTGCCAGGTCGAACAAGACCCCAACGTGAAGCAGAGGTCCGATAATGACCAGCAGACAATCACACAATGGGTAAAAAATGATTTTATACCGTTTTATGTATGTGTTGACAGTGGATATATTATATATATATATAATATATATATATATATATATATATATTATATATGAATGTATCTCAGGGCTGTTGGTAGTTTAATGTATTTGTGTGCTGCAATGTGATGTGATGCTTGTGTGTGCGTAGCCTTGCCATGCATCTGTGTTGCCTGATGTGTGGTGCAGCTCATCAGAGAGCTGTTCCCCGTCTGTGACTGTGATTAATGATGAGAAGCAGAGGTTAAAAAAGTGATTACTCACCAGCTGCTGCTTTTGTTTCCAGGGCTGCCTCCCCTACAGAGCCTCCTGTGATGTTTGCCCAAACTCAGGCCCACACATACACACCTACTCATACACACACACACACACACACACACACACAGATAAACACACAAATATACCTGTGTATACACACACACTTTTATGCACACTCCACACACATAGACACACACATACACACACACACACACTCACACACACACATACACCATACATACATACATTGCACATGTATGCACAAACATCATCACACAGTCATTATGTACACCCTCACAGAATATATGTTGTACACATGGAGAGACAGTTGATTCTCTTATTTGTATATTTTCGGTCATTGCTTTGCATGAAATTGATTACATTTTATAGGTATAGTGATGCCTCAGTGTCTTTAACACTGTCACTTACACATTAAAGCACTCTCAAAACGGCAAATTCTGTACAATCCAGTCAATGCATACTAATGAGAGTTCTACTGTAGTTTTATCTAATGCATTCACATTTCAAACTCTGACACCGAATTTCCCATAATGAGAAATTCTAGGACATAAACACATGTATTGTGCTTTATTTGGATCTGTCTGGAATTATTGGGGGGGGGGGGGACTTTGCGTTAGGCAGCTGTGCTGGTCTGTCATCAAACAGGCCGTCAGATGACAGTCCGTGTTTGTGTTACGGGGGCAGCCCTCCCCTCCCTTCGCATCTCTGGGGATCAATTAGCCTGAATAGAAGCCCGCTCGTGTACACCGGAGCGAGGGAGAGCCAGTGAGGGGAGCGAGGAGAAGTCAGGCATTTGATTAAATGATCGCTGCTGCTAATAAACTCATCAGTGCCTGTGCTTGTAACACCTCAGCACACCGAATAAACAGCTCCATCAGTTTCGCCGAGCCTGGCTCACTGTCCCTTTCTGGGACGTATGCGTCTTCAAGGGTGTGCCGACATCCGCCTGTGCTCCACTTGTTTTTTTTATGGATGCCAGCTGGACGGCCAGGCAGAAAGTAGCCATGTGTGATGTGATCAGCCATGGACATCCCATGTATGCTTCATGCGTATGGATTGCTGAACTGGATGAAAAGTATAAGCAGTGAGAGGACAAGCCCTTGTTTATAGTGTAGTTAGTTAGTAGAGTATTTTTTCATAACTGGCTGCCTCTGGCATTGCCAGAAACTTCTGTTGTGAGCTGCAGTAAATTTAAGCAGAGATTTTGTAGGGCTGCGCATGTATTGATACTGCTGACAAAAGGCATTCTCATGGTAATGCACTGATCCATTTGGGCTCTTTAAAAGCACTTTGGATGGCTCTCCGGATGAATGCGTTCACCTCCAAAGTGATGGTGGAAATAAATAGCCAGAGTGGCACATTTCCTATAGCCGTCACCATCTCTTTAAATAGAAAATTAGCCCTGCCCGTGTATTGTCACATTGCATCACTCGCACCGAAAAGGATTAATCCCCGATGATGCTTGCTCTTTTTTTGTCACTCTCGCTCCCTGACATATGAGGTGAAAGGAGCGCTGGCACTGAATTCTCCCGTGGAATGGGTCTACAGGGTCATTCCGAGATGACAATCTTTACGATCAATGAGTGTTTGGGGGTGGGGGTGGGCAAGATGAAACAGCCTCTCTGGCGCAGACAAAAATCCGTGACAACGCTGAGATAGCCCCATTCCTCTATTGGCAATCTTTCCATCAACGCGAGAAAGGGCCAGAACGATTATAGCCATATATCCAGCTCAGGTGTGAGGGTTTATGTGGGCATGAGTGAGAATGTCGAGGGATGAGACAGGGAATATAAATGCCACATTGTTACAGCTGACTGAGATGATGATGGTCAGTGATGTGAGCAGTAGACAGCACTGTAGTTATTTCTCTTATCACAAGGAAGCCATGTGAGGCGATGTATGTTGAATTATGCTGTAGCCACTCGCCACCTATCAATAACAGAGCTCCACTGCACAGACAAATTGCTCACAGCTTGCTTTATGAACATTCATCGTCAGGGTAGTCGTCAAAGAGTCAAATAGTCAAATACTCAAAATACATCATCGTCGCCATCATCATCATCATCATCATCTCATCATTACCGCCAGCCTGTTCTGATGACTAACGGTATGACAGCATTCTGAAGAGCAGTGTTGCTCATCGTAGCTACAGCCTGTTGTGTTCTGCTGTGCCTATACGGCTAGCCAGACTAGCATGCAGGGCTTATGAGGCTCTGGAAATGGGGCCACTGGCTGAACCCCGCGCTCACCCAGCTGTGAGGGATTGTTGTTTGGTGTTATTTTTATAAACTCGAGTCATTAAGAGCGGGGGGTGGGGGGGCACAACTCCACTCCCTGGAGATCCCCGAGGGCCCAGGTGACGAGGCAGGAGGGGGGCGAGAAGGGGGTCACCTTTCGGGAACAGGTATCGATCTCCCTAGCCTACCCTTTTCCGACCTCGTCCCTATTATCACCATGAAGGTGAACCCAGCGATGAGGTCACCTTTTTGTGGAGCGCCTATCGATCTGGCCCGCCTACAGTACCTATGTCATCCTAAAAAATCCAGTTCAGTTCCTCACCGTGAGACTGTGAGGCCTTTGCTTACTGGGGCTTGCCGAGAACAACTCTGGGGATGAAGTGAGGTGTGATTTTACGTGACACAAAGAGAGACATGAAAAAGATGGGAGGCAGACACCCTTAGGGGATAGAGCAACAGATTCACAGAGCCAGCGAGGAGACGATTATATCAAACATCTCACACATCAAGTGGAGCAGAGCAGACACTAATATCTTTATTTTTATATGCTTTCTTTTATGTTCATATTTATAGGCCATGTTTTGGAGTGTCAGTTTCAAATTATTTGGGTCCTTAGTTGTCATGAAGTTCATAGAGACAATCAGAGCCTTCATGCAGAAAAGAAATCAGAGCAGATGAGAAGGCAAAAATAAAAATGAAAAAATGTGTATAAAAGTTTTGGCTGCCGGCAACATCTAACAGTCCGAAACAGATGAATCCAAAGTTGGAATGGGAAGCAATCCTTTTGCTGATGTTTCTATTGCTTTTGCCCTCAGGAAAATTTTGGCACTTTTGATGAAAACATTTGTGGACCAGGAAATGAAAAAAAGCCGAGTATGAAATGCTCAGTGCAATTCAGGCGAATAAAACTTCTCTTAGGTGTCCTTCCATTTCTAGCCTCTTAAAACATGTTCAACACCTTTTGATGAGAAACTAAAACAAATGTGTCTAGTAGATATGGTACTTCATGGGTACATCTTACATACCATACACCACACTACTAGAAAGAAATGAATAAGCTTTAGGGCCCTATCATGACAGTCTAAAGCGCATCGTCACTAGTCAAAAGCTTATTCAAATTTAGTAGGATGTCCAGTCCACATTGGGAGTGTTTTTGTCATCAAACGTCGAGCGCATGGCACAACAAGGTGTTCCTAGGCTTCTTAATCAGTCATGGGTGTGTTTGGGGCGTAACATCATTTAAACAAATGAGAATGACATCTATCATTTCCTTTAACGGCACAAAGCGCGATGTCAAAGAATGCATCAGTGTTTTGACAGTCAACGGCGCATTTGAAGGAGTCTGCATGAAAGACCGTATGGAACAGTCATTCCACTAAACCTTTTTTTGCTTTACTAAAACCTAGCATAGCCTTTACGCATTTGCACTCGTCTATTATTTGAACTCATTGGCAAAGTGAAACTAACTTCACCATGGTGTCAGTCAACAAGACAGTTATACGTAGTAACTTACTTTCACTATTGACTGACAATGGGTTACCATCGAAAACATAGGCTGGAAAAAACAACTACTTTACTCTAATATTTTTCGAATGACTGAATAAAACAACGTTTATCCTGCAGAGGAGTTGCTTATATCTCGTGATAGTGCGTCTTCAGCTGTGCTCTCGTCTAATCACTTTTAACCGTCATTACCAATTTGCAAATGCATTGTGAGATGTATTTCGTAATATCTTTATTCTAATTATGTTTCCCATTGTAGCCTAATCGTGTTATTTCTAATGTTTTACATGGATGTGCGATGGTGTGCGTTCATGGAGGATAGAAGGATGGTGCGTTGTGCACCCGCCAATATGACTATTGATAATGCGCTCTTAAAATAACATATAAACAACTCGCCATAGACTTCTGATCAGGTTTCTCTTGGTCAGTGGCGTAATGCGTTTTAGGTGGTGTACAATAGCGATTTTTAGACAATGCGCTACGCCACTCCCTAGATTGTTAATTACTACACCCCTGGGCGCATTGTTTAAAAAATACACATGCAAAATAAGAAAATAAACTTTGCGCCGGGTAGAAAACGAGTTTTACGCCATGTGCCAGGGTGCAAAATAGGACCCATAAACTGTAGTCTTTTAGCGAGTCAGAAGAAATATGTAAGCTTTACAAGAATCAATTGGTAGTGGGGATGTGTAAACTTTAAGTGAAGGAGTGAACATTTGACATGGATTACAGGCCTTATCTTTGAAATTTCCTAGACCAAAACCCACAAGCAAACACAAAGAATAAAGATAAAGTAAACTCAGCTACTTTTCTTTAGGATGTGAACATAAAGATAAATATTACATAATGTAGAAACTTTTTTTTTTCAAGTGCTGCAAGTGGTATGAACTGTTTTTTTTCTGCCATGCAGACTAAGAATCCACCCACACTCCTTAGTACACTGCACATAAGCAGAATAATTGGGTAGGAGAGAAGCTCAAAGACAGATGTTTTTCTCACAGTATCTATTTCAGCGATAGCTATCACTATAAGGGCCCTAGTTTGAGGACAAAAACGTCTTGGCGAAACAGCAGCTTATGCATGGTGTTGCACAAAAAGATTACTTTTTTCCGGGCAAACTGTGAATGGGTGGTGGGCAGAGCCAGGCCAAAGTTAATTGTAAGGTTTAGTTAAATCTGAACAACAACAATATTGAGCAATTGATGTAAACCGAATGCATCAGATGATATTGCAACATGAGAAAATGACAATGTCGCTGTGGATTCAAAACAGTGTTCATCAGGAGCTCCTTTAAAAGGAATAACGTGCAATGATTCTTTTGTTGATCTAAACAATACAATTTGTTGAAACCTTTTATGCTCTCTTGATAAACATCAGATTAGTACAAACATGGTAAATCAAGATACATTAGATTCCCTGTGTTTAATGACTTTCAAGATGAATTAATTCATTCATGAATGAATGAATGAATTCACCCCTTCATACTTGTCATTTACTTCTATCAGACCAGAGTGTTGATTTGTCAAGTTAAAAGTGTTGTTAGAATAGTGTGTTTATGTCTCACCACTCTCTGATATCGTCATAGTTTGGAGCCATTTTGGAAAAAAAACACGCTGTTGTCTCATGGAAGAGGAGGAAGATGAGTTATTGCCGTGTGGAAGTAGCTCGACACCTCGCTAAAACTTGGACAGCGTGCTAACATCTCACTCAGGGAGTTACACACTCAGCATCGCAGAAAGTTATGTTGACAGAGACTGTCAGATTTGTGCTTCATTTCATCAGATGGAGGGTGGCATTTTTCAGAAGACACATGTGCTGTCAGTGGAGGCTGACATTGTCATTTGGCCTCGAATAGAGGAATGCACGAGTGGGGGCTCACAGAACACACACACACACACACACACACACACACACACACACACACACACACACACACACACACACACTCTCTCATACACACACACACAAGGGCTGTCAAAAGAGGTTTTTGGTAGCATCAGTGCAGAGAGATTTAGGAGTTCTCAGATGCCATGAGATAGATGGATGAGTATAATGCGGGCCTGAGGGAGAGAGAACAACCATTCAGAATGACAGTGTCCAGACAACGCACACACACTCTCTCTCTCTCTCTCTCTCTCTCTCTCTCACACACACACTAAGGCCCTTATTCTCCACCGTGGTGCATGGCACAAAGTTTATTTTCGTATTTTGCACATCTATAGCCTAGGGGTGTGGTCTGGCGCATTGTCTAAAAATCGATGGCGAGTTGTTTATGTGTTATTTTAGGAGCACATTATCAACAGTGATATTGGCGGGTGCATAATGCACCATCCTTCTATCATCAATGAACGTGCAGTAGCGCACATCCATGCAAAATATTACAAATTACACAATTACAATGGGAAACATAATTAGAATAAAGATATTATGAAAAACATCTCACAATGAGTAGTTATTCCCCATCATTTGCAAATTGGAACTATACTCTCATTCCAGCGTAATAATCAAGGAACACCATGGGCACAGCAGCACAATGATATCATGCAGCACCTGAAAATAGAATTCTAGTCCCTGTAGGTTAACTTCCAGCAACAAGGTTGAGCTGCAGCAGACAAATTGTGACTGGATTATTACGCCTGAATGAGAGTATAGTTCCATGTCAAATCAGCCTAGAAAATTGCTACATTTCATTTTCTGTTGGGCTTATTACACTTTCTAACTTGAGAGGAGACAAGTTTTAAATAGGAAAATTACCGGAAATCTTAGCCACTTTTATCTAATGTTCTAGTCAGATTCAATGATCTATGCTAGGCTGGAGCTAAAAAGAAAGGTAAAAATCAATTGTTTAACTCAAGGGGAGGTAGAAAATGAGTGTAATTCCCCAAATGGTGGAATATCCCTTTAATCAAGATGAATGCGTCTTCAGCTCATAAAGGATTTAATGCTTATGAGTTTCAAATAGACACATTTAAAAGGGGCATAAAATCCCATTTCATATCAATATATTACCATCTTGATAATACAGTACCACAACAGATGAAAAGGGTTGGCTTGACATTATTCACATGACACGTCTCTACATGCTTTATCAAACACATCACAAAGATACAGTATACCAAAACATGACTCAAAATGACTGATTCTTCTCTATTATTGTGTTACATGCTCCAAATGTACAGTAAAGCACTTTGAGAAAATGAAAATGTTGCATAAGGGGCCATTTACACCAACAAATTTACCCGGTAAATTTACCTGTTTGGGCATGTCTCCCTTCACAGAACCAGTCCCTAAGGCCTTCTACCGAGGCTTTTTCAGGGCCAAAAGAGCACCTACCCCGGGGTAGGTAACCTACTTTTTTTGGTCCTTGAAGCTGATTGGATATAACTATACAGAATAGGGCTGTCAATCGATTAAAAAAATTCATCTAATTAATTACATACTCTGTGATTAATTAATCTAAATTAATCGCATATATCATTTTTGCTGTGAAAGTATTTTAAATATTTAAATTCAAATGAATCATTGATTAATCAGCATTAGTATTAAAGTTCAAAAACTCTTTTATTATTATTTTCACTGTTCAAATAATTGCCATAATAATCTATGATATGACCTAATATGCTGAGGAAATAAATTCAAAAGTGCTTCGGGAAGAAGTTTTTTTTTCACATACAAGGCATTTCAGGCCACAGATATAACCTAGGGGACACAATGAAAATAAATTAACACTCCCTCAATGTCAACACTTATTTCTTTGCATTGATGTGCTAACTATAGAGTTGATGAACTCCGGTGATATGCAAATTCCTTGCTGCAGACATTGCAGAGGACTTTATTTTCAACAATTTATTTTTTATCAACACCATCAGGCTGTTTTTGATGTTCCAATCAATGATCCAGGCAGCACGTTTTCTTCTGTCTCCTTCATTTTACAGTCTAATTTTTACTGACTAGAACGGCTCAGGGTCAAAGGTCATACGGAATCGATTAATCTGCACTTATTTTTTAAATCAGTTATTTTTTCTCAAATTAATTAATCGAAATTAATCAGTTATTTTGACAGCCCTAATACAGAAATGTATGATAGGCTACTCAACGAGTGAAACTAACTAGACTCCATCACCTTAGTTTATTAACTTCAAACAATTTTAGGTTACCCTTTACTTGACAGTATCGACATAAGAGTGACATGATACTGTCATGAACGTGTCATAAACAAGTTATAAGCGTTTATGACATAACGCTTCAGTTATTAGGTGACATTCAGTTTTTGTCATAACAAGTTAGGATTAGGGTTAGGTTTAGGGTTAGAGTTAGAGGTGTGTCATGTGTCATGACAGTGTCATGCCACTCTTATGTCGATACTGTCAAGTAAAGTGTTACCCAATTTTAATTGTTGTTAGAATACAATTAAGAAGCAAAGGTAGTGTTTTTGTTAGATTTCAATTATGTGAGTTGTTACGGCCAGCTCGTGAACAGACCGCAACTTAAAGAGAGCCAACAACAGTTTCAAATTTAACCATTTATTAATGATAGCAACATTAACAAACTAAAGTGTCTAGGGAGAAGAATATTGAAGAGTGCGTGTATGCGTGAATGTAAATGGCAGTAGGCTATCAGCATGTAAGATGAATGATAAGTGAAAGGCAAAGGGGGAAAAGATAAATAAAGAGGAGAGAAAGACTAACGTGCTAGTGTAAAGGAATATCAAAGTTCCTGCAAGAAAGGAGGAAAAAGTGCCTACCGAGAGAGATACAGAACCCCTTTTATAGCCCCATGTCCATGTAATAATCCAATTAGCCTAACCAGGCCAAGGCCTGACCGTGCACTGACAGACCAGGACCTGAAGGTGGCACAGGGGGTCGTAACAGAGTCTAAAAGTTAGCTGTTGCCATTATCACCATCCCTGACCACTTCAGGACACTGCAAGGGGAATCTACAAATTAACTTGTTGACATTTTGATAGCACTGCTAAGCTGGCTATTAGTTGAATGGCATGGCCAAATAAATACCCATGGCCATAAATGCCACCCTCTCCATTTTCAAAAATAACATTGTGCACACTAGGGCTGGGCGATATGGCTGAAAACTGTATCACGATATAAGTATTTCATATCAGTCGATATAGATAATTATTGATTTTTTTTTAATCTATTTCAGATAAGGACCAGAAGGAAAAAAAAGTTAAATGTAAACACTTTTATTTTAAACTTAACCTTCCTCTGATTTTAATCACCTCAGTTATCAATCAAAGCAAACAGGGAAAAGAAATAGCAACACAATCATGAAAAACACTCAAATAAATAAATGTGCACATAAGTCTGAATGAAAAGCAGCACTGGTTGAAGCCTGGAAATATTGTAAACAAAGTAGCTTAATTTGCTAGTTTATCATAGTCTACTGTTTCCCCACATGTGTTTAAGTTTTAAATGAATACTTTTTCTCCTTGAGACAGGCCCGTTTGAGTCTTGGAAAATAGTTTTCTATTTGCATCGGGATTGAGATGATTAGAACTTGATCGGTCAATTTGAATGCTACAGTTTTGAACAAAGTCGTGCAGCGTGCTTATGATGCTAACCGGATTTGAATGTTTGGATTACATGAGGAGGGATGCGCCTGTTGAGGGAGAGAGAGAGAGAGAGAGATCAGTGCATGGGGCAAGGACTCATTGAGAATCTGTGTTGAGGTAGGCCTACTTCTATCGCCTACTCTGGTAGAGTTGCACATACTAGCTACAATGCAAGATATATTTAGCCTATTTATTTATGGCCAACGTAAGGCGGGAGGTGTGTGTTGCTTTTTATTATCGAATGTTCTATCGAATGTATTTTTATTGATATCGATTACATGTCTATTGCGATACATATCGCTATTGTTTTATCGCCCAGCCCTAGTGCACACCCACGTGGGTTTGCACCAACATAAATGTGACTGCTACTCTGAATGCATCCATGATCCCCATATCCAAATGAAAATGTAAACATAGGTCGCACTTTTGGCTTTTGTTTCTCTCAGTTTATATGGAAACGTGCAACCAAAGTTTTCCAAAATCTCTACTCTGGCCGGAGTTTTTAGAAAGAATAGTTTTCAGAGGCGAATTCTCTGTTTGCGTGTAAATGAAGGGCACAAACGAAGGGGAATGTCTCCATAAAAGGGGTCTGGAAGTAAACAATTCCAAACACAAGTGTTTATGTAGAGTAGCCTAAACACGTCTACTCTTCTGCGTTGTCCTCCCTCAATGAACGGCAGGACAAGACCAGTTTGTTAGTTATCAGTCTGGTGAAAATAACAATGGGGTTGGCTGCGCCTGCAGATGTAGTCTAACCGTACGCTCTGGGCGTACTTCCGAACTCTGCACAGTATCCCATTAACTGCATGACAATAACCTATGCTATTTACATTTTTCTGTTAAAATAAACACTTCTCAATATCAAATGCAGAACTATATGCACGCACACATTTTATTTGAGCAGGAAAGATTTTATTTCATCAGGAAGCTTCTCCAACACACATCCCCAACATACTTACAGCACACTGCCCACACACACACACACACACACACACACACACACACACACACACACACACACACACACACAGTCACTGCTCCACTCCCCTCCCGCCCACACACACATCTTCACTGTCATCACTCACATACATCATACATACAGTACTCTGCTTGCAATAGTAAGTCCCTGCCCCCCCCTACATACACAGCACATTATTTCATCAGGAAGCTTCTCCAACACACATCCCCAACATACTTATTACAGCACACTGCCCCCCCCCCACACAGCACATTGTCTCATGAGGAAGCTTCCCAACACACATATTGCACACTGCCCTCTCCCCACATACACAGCACACTATCCCATCTCCCCTGTCATCCCCCCCAACACACACACCAAGACCCTGGCAGTTGGGTTAGCCCCCTTGAGCTGTGGATCTGCCCAAGGTTTCTTCCTTGGTAAGGGAGTTTTTCCTTGCCCCTGTTGCTCTTGGGTGCTCCTTGTTGGTGCCCCCACCCAATCCCAATCCTCCCCCACCTTTTTTATGCAGCCCTTGCCACTTAATCTACTAAACCCCTCTTCTACTGCACTCTTTACCCCCCATTAATGCACAAATAGGCTGACACCAGACATAATTTCACTGCATTTCTTACTTCCAGTAACTATATGCACATGACAATAAACTTCCTTGTATCCTTGTATCCTTGTAAGAGAATGACAGCGCACACAGGCACAACTTCTAGGCTACTTTGTTACTGGTTACCACCACACCATGTTAAGCTAATTCACTAACTCAAGTATGCGTTTGAGGGAGGTAAAGCTCTGTTTACGTGTAAACAAAAGGGCCAAACGCATAAAAAAGTATGCGTTTATACAAATATCTAGATGTGTAATGACCCCTGAGCCTACCTAAAACATTCACTTACTCATAGAGCAAGTAGTAGAATATTATTGTTAATTGGCCAAATGGTGAGATGCCAAAATAAGTTTAAGTTACACTGGCCACAACATAAGGCCAGAGCCGGACAGTAACGGAGTACATTTACTTGAGTACAGTACTTGAGTACAATTTTGAGGGATCTGTATTTTACTTGAGTATATTTTTGGGGAGTACTCATAACTTTACTCAAGTACATTTGAGTACTATCCATAACTGTGAGTACCCGTTACTACTAGGAAAAAAGAAAAATCTCGGAAACCCTCAATTTGTTGTTTCCCTCTCAAACGTGATTGGATTGTGCAGGCGCCACTGATTGAGACAGCCTATCAGCAATCACCTTCAGCTTTCCGCCAAAGTCAACTCCATGGTCATGGACGAAACAATGGATGAAGACGCCCATCCCGGGAATGTGCCAACCTGTGGCCCCACCTCGACAGACTATTTCAATTTTCTGAACAAGTTAATGATTGTTTTCGCTTGAAGTGTTTCAAATACAAAATAGTATTTTGTATTTGAAATACGTATTTTAAATACATGTATTAGAAATACTGCCCATCCCTGGCAACATGGTAAAAAGATGAAAATGACTTGATTTTACTTCCAATTCATTTTACATTCTCCAAGGTATCAACATTAACATTTTTCATAACTCCATGTAGGACGTTTCTGTACATAAATGTAAGCACTGTGGCAGTAGTAATGAAATATTTAGAAAATGCAGGCTACTCTTGATACTCAAGTACTTTTAAAAAAACAAGTACTTCAGTACTTTTACTTAAGTAGACATCTGACTTGTACTTTTACTTGTACTTGAGTAAAATTTAGCAAAGGGTATCTGTACTTTTACTCAAGTAATGAAGCTGTGTACTCTATCCACCTCTGCATAAGGCAGGCTATATCCTTCACTGCAACAATGTGCAGTAATTACGAATTCTCATAGATTGTATTTAGAAGTATTTAGGTGTTATTGCAACATCAGCATAGAGGATTCTGACTTAATGCAACTTCAGTAATGTCTGACTAACCTTCGAGCATCATTTCCATGAAATCACTGGAGCTACTCTTGCCTACCTTCGGTGTCATGCGAAACATGAATGATCACATGACCTCAGCAGTCTGATAAATCCCTCTAGGGTACCTTTTGAACCTTCTAATGGAGACATGACAGCTGAGAGGGCCAAGTGAGAGGGTGTAGCCTGTAATTTTCCCACTTTCTAAAATTTCTCCCCTATGGAAACTGGACTTTAGTCCTCAGACAGCGCAGTTCACTTTGAACACCAATGATTCCCCTGTGTTGCGAAATACTCAAGCAACAAATTCAAACAGGAAATTGAAATAGCTTTTTGTGCTTGTTTTTTTTCCTGAAGACTTGGGCTACAGGAAACGTGTATTACACCTTTCCCCCTCATCCTCAAAGAGTCTGAGCAGGACAGAAAGTAATCACACCAACCTCCATCCACTCAGCTTCCCTCCACACCAGAAATTAAATTAAAAACTGTCCCTCGCGCTTCTACCTCCAGCATCGAAATGAGAGCAGCGTGTGCTTGCTGGATAATCAATTAAAGCCTGTTTAAGGTGAACTTGTGCGTCTGTCAGTCTCTCTTCCCTCCCGGCGCTTTTTGTGAGAATGAGGATCACTACACACACACACACACACACACACACAAACATGTCAGCGCGCGCGCACACACACACACACACACACACGCACACTTACACACACACACACACACACACACACACACACACACACACACACACACACACACCTTCACCACCTTCATGCCTGCTAAAACAGCTTGGAAGTGGTTATGTGCTGTTCTCCATGTGAGACTGTTAGACTAAGGACAAAACGACCCCTCACATCTGAGGGAGGACTGTACCAACTGTACCAAAATGGGAAAACCAACAGCATCACCCATTCTGAACGACACAGCGAAATACACTGGACATAATTATTGTCTGAAACACATTTTCTGTAGCCTGGCTAACATCATATTCTCAAAAGAGAGTTGGTCTGGGGATGGTTTGTTCATTTCTGATTTCCAAAGGACCTTACCATCAGCAAAATTTAATTGGTTAAAAAAACTTCAGAAGTGCACCAAACACATCTTTATTTTAAATGCAGTTGTTTACTGAGTTCAAAGAAGATACAAGTCCATTCCATTTACAGTAATATTGATGCCATCAGTGCAGTCATGTGTTGTGTTCAGCAGTGCAGTCATGTGTTGTGTTCAGCAGTGCTCTTAATGGCGCTCTTCCCTGTCTCTCATCGTAAGACCTGACTGGTTCCTGGGTTTTCGGTGATTTTGGAAATTGCTTTGATTTGAGGAATTGTTGGATTGGATCAACAGATTCAACACATTCACATCCAGATTCATCTGGGTTTAGCCAGGTTACATTCTATGGGAACTTTTAGTTATATTCTGCAGTCAAATTGGTAATTTGTGGTGTTGCATGCATGAGTAGATGTAAAACTGATCGTTATCAAATTTGGGTAATTGCAGTGAATATGTACCATGGTAATAAGGTCATGTCAATTATTTCCAGCTCCAGTGCCTGAGCACTGCTGAAAACCATGTTTACATGTTGATAAGTAGACAGGCTATCCCTGTAGACTTGCCTCTGCACTTCATCTCCTCATTAGCATTCTTCAGTCCCATCGGCCTTTCTCCTCAATAGGTTTGAAGGGAGAGGTGAGAGATAGACATCTTCAAAGGCTCACTCTTAAGGGCTCCGTGCAGTGGTGAGAGGAGGCGTAGATAAGGCTTCATGCTGAAAAACATGCATTTGTGTCAAATTCACATCCATAAACAAGCCACGTCCCATAAGCAGTTGAATCATTCTTTGTTGTTATTTTCAAACAGCCACACTGGCTTTCCCCGAGCTGTTTCCACATCTCAATGCTTGATATTGCTATTAAGGAATTGTAATTTAACGGCTAATTGAGTGGTAGCTCTTATATAAATGTCTCCTGAGTGAACATCGAGCACAATATGTGCTCGCCACTTTGTTCATTATAATTCAGAAATACCAAAGATATTTTCACCGAAACATTTGTTTTGAGAAATGGCTGCACCATGGGACAACACACACACACACACACGCACACACACACGCACACACACACACACACACACAGACATGCACAAATACCCTCACACAAACACAGATATTGCAGATCATTTATGTAAATATTTCCCGGCGACCTCTGCGGAGCTCAGCATGCAGCACCTGCTCCTATTTGCCAGAGCCCGACTGGCAGGGAAATGAAAAGCCGAGCTCCGGCAAAGCCCGGAGCAGCGGAGGATGGAGGAGAGGAGCACGCCGCTTAGTTCCAGCACGCGCAGGCTCAGCGGCACACGAGTGTCATTAGAACCGCTAGCGCCCAGGCCGAAATCCCACCAAAACAAATTAATAAATAAAACGTTTTTAAAAAAACACAGCCGTGTTTGTACTTGTCCTCCATTCATTGCAGATTCAAGGGATTTCTTCAGCCTTCTTTTGGTCTCTCGCTTTCATGGGACTGTAATTTGTGATGAAGGCGAAGCAAGGGATGGAGTTGTGATGCTATTATTGATGTCCGCGAGCCGTGGAGAAGTGTGTTATTTACCCCCCTGACGGTTTCTGATGTGTATGAATCCTCCCGACTAAACCTCACAGATGAAAAAGAAAATTAAAAAACTAGCAAGATAACATTAAACAAGCCTTGTTAAAGCTGAAGACTGAGTCCCCATTCCACATAGCCGACACCTGCTATACCACACCATTAGCTACTGAGACCAGCTCGCTGGGTGAGAGTGATATAGTCTGTCATATCTGTGACAGCTGTGAGTGGATGTAGATCTATGGGACTATTAAGTGAGGTAGTCGGAGTGCCCTGGGCCTTATTCTGGGTTTGGCCCATTAGGCGCCGGCGCCTCACACACCTTTGACAGGGTGGTCAGAATGTCAAGAGGCACAGGGCGGCATGCAGTTATGAATGGTCAGACATGGGCTTGTTTTATGTTACATAGTCCTGGGCTGGAGGACAGGGAGTAATTCATTTTTTAAATACAAATATTGTCTCACACATTTTACCTCTGTTCTGTTAGTTTTTAAAGCCGGTTTGTCCAAACATGTCTTACCACTATTTACCTAAGGATGCCACTGAGAAATCACTTTAAGAGATCTTTAAGAAATACTGCATACCACTACTATGCCTGCAATAAAAATATTTGAAATGCCATGTAATATATATATATATATATATAACAGTATTTTTTATTTCTAGCTGTGAGGGAAGGGGTAAAATATTTATGACATTTAGAGTATCTAAAATCTGTATAAGGAACCAGAGTAAGCTTGGTTCTGGCAGAGCACAATGATTTAGCTTCACATCAAAAATGATGACAGAGTTGGTTGTTTTGTGGTGTTATCTAATTATGACCGCCGCACAGCGAAGCGGCGGTCATATAGGTTTAGTCAGATTTATTTTTTTTTTTTATTTTTTTTTTTTATTTTTCGCATGCCCAAATTTCCGTCAATGATTCCCGGGACACTGAAAGACCGGGGTACACGAAACTTGGTGGACATGTAACCCCACATGGATAGCATGGAACCATTGTTTTTCGTTTTGATCTGTAGCCCCTCCGCTGAATTGGACCCCCCGAAAGGAGGGTAGGGCAGACACAGTTTTCTGTGAATATCTCGAAAACCGTAGGGTTTAGGAGGACCATTTTTTTTTTGTATGTTGATCTCAAGGGGCCATGTCAACCCATTCCATAACCACTCATTTCATGTATAGCGCCACCTAGTTAAACACAAAAAGTAAAAAATGAGGTGGTGTAATTGAAGGTATCTGTGACCTAACATAGTCAAAACTGCACAAAATTGGAAGTGTAGGATCATTATGACACCCTATGTATGCACGCCAAGTTTTGTGGAATTCCGTTCATGGGGGCCACACAATAAATTAATTTATGTTACTATACACCAACTGGCCTGTAGGTGGCCGGAGACAGTTTTCTGTGAATATCTCGAGAACCGTAGGGCCTAGGAGGTCCACCTTTTTTTGTATGTTGGTCTTAAGGGGCATGTCAACCCATCCCATTACCACTTATTTCATGTATAGCGCCACCTAGTTAAAAATTAAAAAGCAAAAAAATGAGGTGTTTTCATCTCAATATCTCTATTGACAAGGTCAAAACTGCACGAAATTAAAAGAGTAGGATCATTATGACACCCTCTGAATGCATGCCAAGTTTTGTGTACTTTCGTTCATGGGGGGCCTTACAATAAAATAATTTATGTGTACATTTAGTGACGCATACACCAACAAGGATTCCGGGACACTGAAAGACCGGGTACACAAAACTTGGTTAGCATGTACCCCCCACATGGATAGCATGGAACCGTCATTTTCGTTTTCATCTGCAGCCCCCGCTGGACTGGACCCCGAAAGGAGGGTAGGGCAGACACAGTTCTCTGTGAATCTTTTATGGTATGTTGGTCTCAAGGGCCCACATCAACCTGGCTCATAATCACTCATTTGTGATTTGCCCCCGGTAAAAAATGAAAATCAGTAGGATTAAAAAGAAAGCCAAAATAAATATTCATCATCATCATCATGGCTGCATTTTCAGTATTGGCGAGAAGTAGTCGTTTGTCCACTAGATGGCGATCGTTGCAGTGAGACGTAATTTTGTTGGAAGTTAAAAGTGGGTTGGAAAAACAATGGACGCTTCATACAAGGACTGTAATTTACCGCATTTAACATCTAATAAGGATAGGACGATGTTCACATGAAGTGTAATTCCCATTTCTTCTTGAAGCCGAAATAAATCTAAGGATGTTTCTCGACATGCTTGGTTTTACTGCAGGTACGCTAATCTTGTAATATCAATAAGGACCTAGGTAATGTTACCGTTAGCTGTTGGTTGAGTGATGGAGGCATTTGATTGATTGCATTTGTAGAAAACTATAAATGCGGTTATACCAAGCAAATTGATAGCAGCACTGTTTGTATCTTTTCGACTGTCATTTATTGCACGTGCTACAAAATCCTTCTGTGCAATGGAAGATTTACCAACGTTACACGGGTCTGATACAGTTTTGCCTATACATGCGTGAGACTGAGACGCCTGTTTATTTTGTTTTAAGTTTTGCGTGCAGGGTGTGAGAGGGGAATCGATGTGCTTTGATTACAGCTTGGTAGTTGTAGTCTGTGAAATTAAAAGCACGTGTGTGTGAAGTATCCAAACAATGACACCTTCATTTCATTATGGCTGCTTTAGCAAAACACCTTAAGCTACTGTGTAGTGGGTCCCATTTAGAAGTGGCTACTTCATTCGCTTTCCTTGACTCATGGAGCTGCGTGAATGTTATTACAACTTTTCGCCACTATATGACAGTTTAAGTCCGCTTGATACTGTAAGGCGTAAGCCATTGGTTTCAAAGGAGATTTTATTTGTGTCGCTAGCATAGCCTATTGACAATTTATGTTGTCAATAGGCCTACCTTATAATCCTACCTGTAGCTTTAGGGAAGCTAACAACTTTCTATTAGGATCTAGTTTGTTAGTTACCGTTTTGTCATAACTCCCCTGATGCATTTTTGCATTTAGAATAGCCAGAGCGTGTATATCTCAATCGGAAAATTAAACGATATCGGTGCCTATGGACTAGGCTGGGTGAACCCAGCCTGATCTGCCCGCTATTTATTTTTTTGATTTCTTAAAAGATTGAGCTTGGTCTGATGAAAGCCAGACTAGCCATGGACCTCAGTTAAACAATGCAAGGGAACATGAATCAGCCTATATTTGCACTAACAATAACGGACAAAGCTTTTCAACTTTGGCCCGTTAAAATGTGTATGAACAGTCTAGCGACGCATTTCATCAAGGCCCATTTGGACATGTCAGTTATTTGCACCACTGGTTAGATGTAAAACAGCATTTCGTTTCAGACTAGGCTACTGTTACTTAATTTGTGCATTAACAATAACGTTTCAGACTACTGTTACTTAATTTGTGCATTGACAATAAAGTATTACATGAACTAAAGATGACTAAAATCTTATGTAGAAGAAGAAACATTCACAAAAATCCATCCATCCAAAAATGACCTTTGTTTTTGATAGCTGTTGAAAACGGCATGGAACTGACAGAGATGTTTTTGTTTATAAATACATAAAAAATAAATAAATAAATAACATTATGCTGATACCTTTGCTTTTCCCAAATACAATGTAGCCTACAGGTGTAAGTGACCTTTCATCAATCCAGTTGCAATGGATGAACTGTGATGAACTGCCCTACTTGTGATTGTTTAGAGATTTTAAAGGTTTTATAACAATTCTACATCTTCTTTGGCTATTCTACAATCTATTCACCTTTTCAGCACCAGTAGGGTACTTTCTGTGCAGCCGCACACACACACTCAGGCATGCCAAACAAGCATACACAAAAGTTTCAAGAGTGGGGGATGGAGTAAAATATGGAGACAAATTGAAGTGTGATTTATTTTCGCGGAACGGATGTACAGGACTGAGCGGCGGTCATATTTTGTACCGCTATGCGGTACATCTAGTTATTTTAAATGATGTCCTTTGAAACTGAAGTCTGCAATTGCATCCAAACTTCTTACACCCCAGACTCTTGTTTATCTAATATGCCAGGAAATAAATGCAACAAGCAAGCAGCTTCCAGAAGCTGAATCTATAGTCACTGATACTGCATGCCTATGCCTCTCCAGTCTCAGCACTGTGGCTCTGAAGCTTACACTATCAAGCAATCATTAGTGCAACAGTTGTCATTTCAGAAAGGCAATTTAATTCAGCATTGGGGCTTGGAGAATCCATATTTGCATGTTAAAGGGCTCAATTGCAACATTATGGACTAGATTACACCAGAGATGAGGCAGAAGTACTCAGTACTCCTGAGTGTTGCATTATTGAAAAAAACACACACTCTCTTCATTAGGAAACTCATTATGGCAGGCTTTCATTTTGTGTTGAAAACAGGATGGAACTCAAAAGATTTAGGGCAATGAAATGCTGTGTGCCAGCTGAATCTCTCTCGTCCCTCCTCAACAGGAGTCTTTGCTCATGTTTTATTGCCATCCAACATGATGCGTAGTGCAGTGCTGCAGTACAGCAACAACCTGCCTCAATCCAGTGTTTCCTGGGCAGCTGTTTAGCATTGATGCATTGTGATGAGATCCCTTTTCACCCCAAATGCACACACACACACACACACACACAAGCACATACATGCACATTAACAAGCAAACACACAGACACGTGCAAAGACACATGCACACGCACACACACACACACAGACACATATCACTGGCAACCAGCCACCTCCTGCTATATTCCCCTTGTCCTACATTCTCCTCCTTCCTCCTTCTTACACACTGCGTCCTTAATTAAACTGATGTGAATGTAGGTGGTGGTAAAAGTAATTAATGGACTAATTTAGTCCCCGTCTTTCCTAAATATATGACTCCAAGATGTGAGCGCACTCTAACTGAGTGAGTGTGTGTGTGAGAGAGAGAGCAGCAGACAACCAGAGATGAACCAGATGAAAAAAGAAGCCTCTTTTCCCCCAAAAGACAAGGTGGCTCATTAATATGCAGGTTTGTTTTTTATTTTGGTTCCACAGTTAATAGGTTTAGGCTGAGCCAAATAAGGTGAGAGAGTCTGCCTTGTCTTCATGTGACTCCAGTATTTCATGAACAACAACAACAACAAAAAAACAGTCTGCTTCGTTGTGTCAGGAACAGGGCTATGCCTCTTTTGTGGTACTTTAGTATTTTCCTGAAGTTTGAAAGTGGCTGCAATGTTACAGTGACATTAGCCAAGGTTATGAGCTATTGTGCACCTCATGTAAATTCAACTATTCATAGCAAGCCCACTTTGGGACGGGACCAGGTTAGAGCCTCATATCACCCTGTTTTTATGGAGAGAGAGAGAAGGAGAGAGGGGCAGATAGGGAGAGAAAGAGAGAGTTTGTCCAGCATGCACCCCAAGAGCACAATGATAATCATCCAACTCCATTGTAATCATGCCAAACATTTTATCAGAACTGTGAAGGTTACTGAGGCTAAGTTGGACCACTTAGACGCCTATTATTAGAACCCGCTGCAGGTTAGATAATGCAGTCATTTTCAATAATTTCGGAACGAGAAGAACTTGTTTTTTAAGCCTCCTGCTTCAGCACCGTACTATAACCTTTTAGTTCTTAGAAGGCTAAGTCAATGCAGAACGAAGGCAGAGATTTGCCAGTCTGAAGCGAGCGGTTTACATGAAAGCAGAAACGAATGACAGCGCAGCTAAGGAGGACAGAGGGTGAGAGGGAGGAGGAATGAGAAAGGGAGAGAAGCAGAAAGTGAGGCAGTAACAGACAGATAAAGTCAGAGAGAGAGAGGGGGAGAGACTGAGAAAGAAAGAGAGAAAGAGAGAGAGAGAGAAAGAGAGAGAGAGAGAGAGAGATTGGATCTTCTGTTTAACCGGGCAGGAAAAGCTCCACTCAGGCCTCATTATGCCAAGAGCTGTAAATCCATTGAGGGAGTTAATTCAATCTGAAGCACCGTATAAAAGCAGAATTTACAGCGGGCCTCAGCCCTGGCCAGTGCCGGTCGATACGCTACTTATGTTTTAGGCAGCACCACAGGAGACGGCCTGCTGGTAAAGAAAGCCAGAAGGCTCTAAAAAGGGAAGTGAATACCTGTCCATATACCTACAGTCTTTCTAATGCTATATTGAAGTCTGAGTGGGTGTGCAGAGTGTTTTACGAGAATCATTGTTGTCCACTGGCCCAGTGATTAATTAACTCTTAAAGGCATACAGACTGTTTATAGTGAGCAGTAAAAGGTCAATTTCATTTGGACACGCGGATAGCCTACATTTAGAGTTGTGGACAGGAAGAGATGTAAAACAAGGGCTCAAATTTAGACTTGCATACCAGAGTGCGGGTTTTGAGTGCAGCACCACAGAGGTTTCTTGCCTCACTGTAGCATGAATCTGTTTAGCACTTGTTATTCATTCGCACTTCTCGTCTGAGCCAATCGTTTTGACCTGTCGGTTTAAGTGCTTGTTGTGGGTGAAGTAGAAGAGATGCATTTGGCACTGCTGAGAGCTTGGGGCAAAAATAACAAGACCTCTCCTCCTTTCACTGGGATACCAAAAGGGCAAGACACAATGAACACTCCCCAATCATTATTCAAAGTCCTTGAAGTAGATACACTATGCAGAAGTGGTGGGCTTGAGAGCCTTCTTATATAGTTTGTTTCATTCTCAATATAACATCATCATGTGCACAAGTGACATGTAATAATGTTTGGATGATGTGGGTGATGGTCCCCTCTATAAAACATATATAGACATTATAATCAGATCAGTTACAGTAACTCACATGGTAGGGAAAGCACTGATTGACCGGTGGAGTTTACCTGTGGCTGATTAAGTAAAACCAAACCTGTCCTCACACATAATAGTTAGCAGGCTCAGCAAAGCTAAAGTCTATTTCCATCCTTTTGGTAATGGCACTTGAGAGCTTTGGGGAATTGTGGCATTTTGGATTAAGCTGTGTTGGAACCTGTGTTGGTAATAAAGACACTTGAGCTGGTTAGTTGGAGACTGGAGTCGTCTGGAGAGAGACAGAGCTGCCACACATGGAGTATAACCAAAGCCTTCAGTAAGTGACCACTCTCCTCTCTCTCTCTCTCTCTCTCTCTCAAGCTCTTCCAAGCTGACACTTGCACACATTCATCCACACACAACAGGCAGACTTCCAAGGCATTTAAAGCAACACAATACATTTTTTTACCTTGAAATAAAAGCTTCAAACATTGACTTATGATACAGAGAATGTCTCTGAAATTGCCAAAGCGTGCCTAGAACGCTTGATATCTAAAATTGTAGACTGGGTACAATCATGACCCATTTAGTCGTTTTTTCATTAACTGGGCACTGTCTTTGTGACATAGAATTTTGATCCCAAAATGTATCCATCTAATTTATTCATCTCTTGACAAAGTAGCGTCCATCAAGCTAGCTACCTTTACCATTGGTCTTCCATTCTGTGCATGATGGAGGAAGCAACATCCCAGCTAATACATGACGTTGCAGCAACATCGCCAGGAAGTTGTCATTTGGTCACCACGACATTACCTTCTGGCTACGTTGTTGAGACGTCACAGCTACGTTGCAAGAGAATGTTGTCATTTGGCACCGTTAATGACATTGCATTGACGTTGTGACCTGGTCAGCAGATGATGTTGCTCTCTAGTACCATGAATAATGATGCCACAACATCGTGATCGGGTCAGTTGATGTCACACATATTTGTAAACATCCGCACAATAAAGTTTTTTCAGATTGATTATTTTGTTCAAAACCTTATTTACAACCATACCAACAGTCAATTGTTAGCAGTCATACCATTATGGAAGGCTTCCATGACAAGCGGACCACTACATTTAAGAATTCATGAGCAGGTGCTCTCAGTTTGACGTCAGCGTGGCCCTCTGCAGCGTCCCCTCTGAGTGTCCAGCATGCCCGTTAGCAAGATGGCCGGGATCATATCCAGCTCATGAGTTTCATATTAACAACGATGTCTGTGGCAGGGTCACCTTGTCCGACCAACACCTGAGCACACAGTAGTCTGCTAGGTGTGTGTGTGTGTGTGTGTGTATGTGTGTGTGTGTGTGTGTGATTATGCACTGTGTGTGAACTATGCAGGCTCAGAGAAGTTAACAAGTCTCTGTTGGATCCATTTATTTATTTATATATGTTTAATAGATATTTAGCTTTTCTAACACAGTTGCCTCTTCTATGGTTCCAGTGAAGCACATGAAACCAGAAAATAACACCCCATCAAATTCGCTGCCTCGCTGCCTCAATCATAACAGATATCTCCCCCCTTTCTTCACAGGCTGAGTCAGCAATAGAGGGGAGAAATTGGATAAGACCATAATCGTCTTTGTGAGTCCGGAGCCTCTGCTCTTTAACAGACTCTGGACATGATCCGCTGCTTTGACACCAGCAGAGGAGGGGATTAGTGGGTGACTTTCATGAAAACCACTGCAGTCATCAGGATGAGGGGGTCGGCTGCGGACACTGAAGGATGGGGCGCTCCGTTGATGGGATGGGATGTTACCTGAACATTAGGAGGACACTGGCCGCGCAGAGAGGAATGCAGATACAGCCTCATGCCACCCTGCCAGAAACTCCTATCAACAAAAAACCTGGTCTGGTCAATTTGATATCAGGGATTTGGTCAGTGCACATTTATCATACAGCATATGAAGCAGCTTTCAATCTTACATTTTATTTAATTCTGTGACATCAGCATCATCTATGTATTAAGAACCTTTTAAATACAGTATTTGAATAACACATTTAACCTCTCGTGCCATTTTGAACCTCACAAAAGAGCAAAGCCTGGGTGCTAAATGGCAGCTCACGCTGTCTCTGATCTGTGATCTCAGCCACGCCAGACCTGGGACTTTGTTCTCAGCGCTGGTCTAAGTACCGGTCAGAATCCATCAGATGATCCAACCAAAACTTGCTGTCCTGCTGACGTGGGCCATGTCACTCCTATTTTGTATTTACAGTAATGGAATTGAAATACGTGCCTGCCGTTATCGTCCCGGGGCAAACTCCATTCATGACCTACCCAGTCCCTCATTACTCATTTACATTTAAATTACTGCACATGTCCCACAGAATTCACCTCCATTTCCCTCCTTTCCATCACCCCATTTCTCCAGACACTGAAAAGGTGGTTAACACACTTTCCATTTCTGGACCTGTAATTTTACTTAACTCTAAAAAAACGGTGACCATCCAGGAACGCTGCAGTGCCCGTTTGCTGTGAGATAAGAGGAGCAGCTCTTTTTTTGCAAACATCAGATGACCTGAATCTTAATAGAATGTAGAAAACGTCGTAGTGCTGTGAGGAGTATTTTATTGGGGCCAAGGTTGCACTGTGCACCTCTATAACAATGTATATTAGTATAAGTATATATACTCTTTTCATCCCGTAAGGGAAATTTGGTCTCTGCATTTATCCCAATCCGTGATTAGTGAAACACACTCAGCACACACTAATCAGTGAGGTGAAGCACACACTAATCCCAACGCAGTGAGCTGCCTGCTACAGCGGCGCTCGGGGAGCAGTGAGGGGTTAGGTGCCTTGCTCACTAGTCGGGTTCGAACTGGCAACCCTCCGGTTACAAGTCCGAAACGCTAACCAGTAGGCCACGGCTGCCCCCTATGTAGGTTCATAGTTAGGATTTGTTTATTTCTAGGTGCAAAAAGACTCTATGAACATATTTTTTTCTCTCAGTATAGAAAAACAGATTAATGAAGTCTGAGCTTCTAGTCCAAAGGAGAGCCCACAACACACAGGGGTCTGTCTAGAGAGCTCCAGTGTACTAAAAGCCCAAAGGACTCTGTCATCCACTGAGTGAGGAGGGGAGAAAATATTGTTCCAGGTCAGGCTACTGGTTTATTTTCTGCCTCCTAGGCGTTCTGGAGAGTATAAAACTAATTCTCATGGGTGGCTCCACAATGAAATAAACGCTCAAAGAAAACTTTATTTCTCTTATGAAAGATCATCGTTGACCATTCCACACACCCTGCTTCCCATAGATATTCATATCATTTGAATCAACAGACCTGTTTTTTTTATCAGTTGTGGGATATGTGAACTAAATGGAAGCTGATGGAAAGATCTCCTCTGAGACCGAGTGCGAGCTGTGGCACTGTGACAGGCGCAGTGGCTACGTGGGCAAGAATGCATAATGTAACGGACCTGCAGTCTGCCTGCTCAAAATCACTCCACACGCCAGGAGTCTATGTGGCCTGGAAGACATCAAATGGTCAGTTACAGCTGCTGGAAGTGATGTCAGCATCACTTGCCTACGTCTGACCACCACAGGGGGGCACACAGATATGTCTGTCCCTTTGGAGGTTTTCTGATGGGCGCCTGTTGACATTTAGCTGCCAGTTACAGAAACCGAGGAGAATGTCAGACTAGTTTGTTTTTCCTCAGAGCCTTTCTGTTTGTGAGGGGGTATCAGTACATGAAGCAAACTTACTTAAGTATTCAGAGAAAGTATCACATGCAGCGGGTTTAATTACGCTCCATTAATGCTATGTGTGATGTGAAAATGTGCAGGATATTTCATCAGTATTACAGATCCTCTTAGTGCATGTAGTGTTCCAAATGAATAATTCAACACGTACCCCGGCAGTGGGGTTAGCTTTCTGTTTCCGTTTTGGCTCCAGATTGTCAATCACAATATCTGCCTCAGAGTTTCTGAGACTTCAGACGAACACATTAACAAGCATAAAACAGTCCACTGTGGCAAAAAAAAAAAAGTCTGAATGTGAAATGTCCCATAGTTATGAATTCATGGCAGCCTAGACAGTCTGTCACAGACAGAGTAAACTTTTTTGGATGTCATGAAAAAAAGGTAAAGGGTCGCCAATTAGCGGGTGGGTTCCCATGCCATGACTCGTCTCACCATGCCTGCCACTCGGGGACACAGAGCAGAGAGAGGGAGGCTTTGAATCGTGACAGGGGAGTGGGCAGCACACATCGATCAGGCAGCGCCAGTGTTAGTGTTGGTACAGAGAGAGACCTTAGAGACACTGTCTCTGCAAGGTAAGGGTATTCAGGAAAGGGCACCGTGCTGAATTTGCAGAGACAGTTCTGGGGAAGTCATTCAGACTCATTCAGACAAGATGATTTTGGAAGTGAAAGGTGCAGATTCATGTTAAATGCTCAAACCAAGCCAAATCAAATATCCAGTCGCCCTGTCCAGAGCAACTAAATCCATGATAGCAAATAATAATTCTAATGTTGTTATTCATATATATGACATAATGATAATATTGCATTCTTATACATTTGAAATATAAAATGTAGAATGTGTAATATTGTTTTCATATACTATTATGAACCACATGTGGTCATCTGAATTTGCAGCTGATGTACAGTTGGAGCTTGCTACTATAAGATAAGTGTCAGCCCTATCTGGTTTAAAATGTGAGTTATTTTGTAATGTTTTACTTGGTGGCTGATTGACTTTTTATGAATGTTATCTGAACAGTTCATTTTGGCTGTCAAGAAAGTATTGCATTAATTTAACGCACCTTCACTCAAGACTTATACTTTGAATAGAGTAATAAATTAAGTTCCCATTTTCCTTCCCTGGTTTTTCACCACTGTTGATATTTCCCCTTGAGAAGCTCATCAAAATTTTGATTTCCTCACAATCCATTTTCCAATAACTGTTGCTCTAAAGTCAGATTTGACAAAAGCAGTGCTTAAATGGCAGTTCCTATCCATGAGAGTTTCTTTCAGGCCCGTATGAATGAGCAGTTTCTTCCTTAGAAACACACTCTATCGTGCACAGTGAAAATGGGCGAATGTGTTTTTTAATAGCTGTCACTGTTAAAACGTTTATGCCGTTTATAAATGTCAGAGCCACATAAAGCACTGTGCCAAAGTTGGAGAACAAAATGAAATAAGTACTTTAGAATACTGAATTGCCTGTCCACTTTACCAGGTTTCAGTAAATGCTTATTCTGAACATATGCTTAATGCATTTAAATCAAAGGTACTGGAGCATAGCAGCAAGTGTTTATACCTGTAATCTCGAATAGTTGAGAATAAGAGAATATTGATTTGATAATAAGCCCATACAGTGAACATTATCCATCTCATCCATCTCAACATTGACCAGCTCAATCTTTAGACATGACAGGGATGAGATATGTCCCTGTAGAGTGTGATACTTCCTGGAGAGGCTACTGCGAGTGTCCATGTCAGGATGATGTATGATTTGAAGAGTTGCGCACACACTGCAACTGCTGCACTGCTGGTGTGAATGGCAGGAAGGACAACATCAGGTGCCGCAGTTTAGTTTTCAGTGTCTATTCCCAGAGTGCCACAGTAAGCCTGCTTGATAAAACAGTATTTATTTTCTCTTCCAAACAGCCGCTTTTCGTAGGTAATACACCCAGTTTGCAGGAGCTGGGGATGGTTAATAAGATTAATCTCCACCAGATTAATTAGCTGTGTGTGGCCTTTGCAACACCAATAAACCACTGCTTAGCCACTGTCACATCTTAATGAAGTTTTTAAGGAGAGCGAGAGACAGAGAGAAGCCTGGCATAGCGAAAGCCTATCGCTGAGGAGCCAGGGGAATGAGAGCACATGCATTTTTAATGTCCGGATCACTTAACCCCTGGTTTGTGTGGTTTTGTTTGAATATGTGAGGATTGATCCTCAGTGTTGTGTAAATAAATACGAACAAAGAGGTAGAGGCCATGTCTGGATGCAGAGAGAAATCAATAGAGACCGGCCGAGCGCCAGGAGAAGTCACCCTCATTGTGCACGCAGACTTCAACGCCAAGATTTTTCCTCAGGGACAGGCAATAATGCTCCCTATACACTTTGCAGAGTTTGTCTCGAGGCCTGGTGCATGCATCAATGTTGTATGAGGAGGCAGTTGATGCGTAGGTTTATACAGTGGTGATGAAAGATTAATAAATGTCACAAGGAGAGATAGACGGGAATGAGGGCTGCAGTGTCGGAGCCATTTCGTGGGGGCTTCCCATTCAGAAACAGACAAGGGGAATAAAACTGGGAGCTGTCAAAATGGGAAATCGAAGGATCACATGCCATCTCATGTGCCAATTCCCCACACTGTACCTGTAAGTATTTAAGTATGAGCACAGGTTTATATCTCACCATAATTGTGTTGGATTTCCAGCAGTTGTGTTGGATTTCCAACCATTTCCAAAAAAGTTGTGAATGCTTTGTAAAATGTAAATAAAAACAGATTGTGATAATCTGCAAATTTCGTTAACCAATATTAATTTGGACAAAAAGGACACAGACAAATCAAATGTTGAAACTGACCAATTTGAAAGTTTCTTGAAAAAGCTCATTACACACCATATTTTTTCCTAAAAACAATAAAACATGTGTCAGTTGATATGTTGATTTTGTACTAGCCTTAGGGTTGTATGTAGGGTTAACATGATTTGCAAATCATAATGTATTCTGTTTTTATTTAGATTTTACACAGTGTCCCAACTTTTTTGGAAATGGGGTTGTACTTGATTTTGTTTACATGTCCATGCGCCACATGGCGGGTATGCCGCCTAATGAAGTACAGAATGAAATCTCTTTTTGAGGGGCCTCTTTTGTCTTGAGTGATTTGTTTTGAATAGAGCAGACCGGAGGAAAGTGGGACATGACCTTTACGAAACGGAGGGAGGGAAAAAATAGCAGAAGAGGATGCTCGCCCGGCGTTGAGTGGTTATCATGCTGTGGCATGAGGCAACGCGGTCGTCTCGCTCCACTGGTCTCCCCAAACAAATCAGCCGTAATAAATGCTTACTATGAGGCGTCATTAATGGCACCAGACACAAAGCATCATGTTGCCGTGATTGTGATCTTGACCTGTGAAAGCACCGGATTAATGACTAGATTGTTTATTGCTTTCTTTTTGTATTCATTTAGTTTTTGCTCATGGTTTGTTAGAAACAAGTGAGCGAGGGGAAGAGAGAGAGAGAGATGAGGAGTATGTGGGGGAGAGAGAGAGAGAGAGAGAGAAGAATACAGGAGAAAGATGGATCTGCAGTGTTGAGAGAAAGGGTGTGTAAGAAAAGGAAGAGAAGGAGAAGGAACATTAGAGGTGAATGCTGCTAACTGAATGCAGTCCAACTGTGAAGCCCATTGATTTGCACTGGGACATAGACATGTATGTTCCTTTGTCTGATACAGATTTTTCCTCAAGCGGCAAGCAATGTATTTTGGACAACTTTGGACCATCTCAAACTAGTCAGGAATGCATGCTGCCTGAGTTTGTTAATGCTTTGTGGAGTTGTAAAATGTACTGCATCTTGTTTTCATGCTCTCTCTACACATCAAAAGATGTTGAATATTGCATTGACTGCTGGCAAGGTGCCAACACCCAATTTCATCAATACAAGCATTAGGCTGTTTCAAATATTTGTCTCTGTGTGTGTCTGAGTCAGTGTGCGCACACACAGACACCTGTAATAACAGAGACGGATAAAGTCGTCAAAGATGTCTGGCAGGCGGGAGGTATTGTTGATGATTTTGCTGCAATTTCCTTCTGCCTGTCAGTTGGTAATGCTGCATGATTTGATGTTCTTGTTTACCATGAATTCTAAGGGAGTTAAATCAATGTATAGTATTCCATGTGTATTTCAGTGAGAGTGTGCCTTAGGATGTGTGTGTGTGTGTGTGTGTGTGAGAGAGAGAGAGAGAGAGAGAGGGAGAGTGTGTGTGTGAGAGAGAGAGGGGGGAGAAAGAGAGAGATAGAGAGAGAAGAAAGAAAGAAAGAGAAATTCCAGTCATATTCACTTACATATTAATAGGAGCAGAACGGTATTAATAAAACATCCTGGCCCTGCTCCTTTGGACGGGCAGCTGCTGCCTTATGCTCCTGCAGGTTATGGTATGTGTTTTAATATTAAATAAATGTCTTTATCAATATTGGATATGCCAGGCCTCCCTTCTCTGCCTTGGCAGAATAGTGTATGGTGGAGAGGGAGGTATGTGTGTGTATGGTGGAGAGGGAGGTATGTGTGTGTGTGTGTGTGTGTGTGTGTGGCTGTGTGTGTGTGTGTGTGTGTGTGTGTGTGTGTGTGTCTGTGTGTGTGTGTGTGTGATGTGGTCAGTAGCTTGTAGTCAGTGGTCAGTCAGCAGTCTAGTTAATGGGCATCTCACTGTCTCACTGTTCCGTGTCCTCCTCTAGCTGCCTACCCATCCCTGCAGTCCCATAGCCCCATAGTCATTATGAGGAGCATTGATACTGGCAATTGACCATTGTGTGTGTGTGTGTGTGTGTGTGTGTGTGTGTGTGTGTGTGTGTGTGAGAGAGAGTGAGTGTGTGTGTGTGTGTGTGTGTGTGTGTGTGTGTGTGTGTGTGTGTGTGTGTGTGTGTGTGTGTGTGTGTGTGTGTGTGTGTGAGAGAGTGAGTGTGTGTGTGCAGACAGCACTGACACTAACAAACAAAAACCGTGTTCATCATGCCCCGTCTAGGGCTAGGCAACCTCTGTCTAATAGTCAATATGGTTTCCTATTTTGCAGGACCCAGCCAGTTCGATGCATTGAACTGTCTGATAGATCCAAACTGGCAGACAGAGGGGGTGGTCAGAGGGAGGTGAAAAGGGTAGGAAAGAAATTGTGATGAGACAGATTCAGCTTAATCCAATCACCTCCTCTGTTTTGGCCTGTTTAATTCCTCTTGAATAAGACTTTAATCACCGCATTGATTACGCTTCATTTGCCTGCAAACAACAAGGAAAGGTTGGTGGATGAGAAAGGGGATTATCACAAGCCTGATGGAGGAAGAACAAGAAAGAGTCAGAGAATGCAAACAGAGAGAGAGAGAGAGAGAGCTGGCATCACATTTATTATTAACACTATTAACAACTAAATTGCCTTGCATTTGGCTATTTGGTGGCCTTTCTTTACTCTCTTCTCCTCGGAGCGCTTTTATGTTTGTAACATTACTGTATTTGACTAGCTACTGGGAAATGGTCAGCTACTAGGCAAATAAATACATGTATACAAGCAGCAGTCTGGAATAAACCCCATATGTTCGCTGTTCCAGAGGTCAAGGCATTTGATGTTATCTGTGCCATCCATTTGGTTCACAACAAAGCTTTTTTTTGTCTATGTGGATATCAAAGACTGAGACTGAGAGACTGCGATTAAGCTTTAAATGTTAATATCTGTAATTGTAAGTGTTAATGTGTGTGTGTGTGTGTGTATGTGTGTGTGTGTGTATCTGAGTGCCTAGTGCGTGTGGGCATGCATATATGTGTTTCCATGTAGCAGTTTAGGTCAGTAGTCTACACACATCGCACCAGCGCAGCATTCTTCAGCAGAAGTCCACTTCACTCTACAATAGAGCTGCCCACAACCTCATCCCATCCCTGAGTTTTTGGGAGAGGGGGCCAAGACCTGCCATCTGCTGACTTCATTGTTCCCCGTCCACCTCTTATCTGCACCATGCCCTGCTGTGCCTCACCTCTCGCTGTCTGACGGCGTACCAGGGGATGTATGGGCGGGATATTCAGGACCGATCTGGGGGCTCAAGGAACTGAGGGCCCTTTGATGTCAGCTCCAACTCGGGTGCTTTGGCCGTAGACCAGCCTGTTTAGGGGAGGGAAAAGGTGCCTTTGAAATATTGCTCTGCCTGGCTCCAGCTCCACTTCGGTCCGAGTCAAAGAGAAAGCACAAGTCAGGGTGAGAGGGAAGCGTGAAAAAGGGAGCGACTTTTAATCATGTAACTGCTTTAAATATAACCGTCATCAATTTATATTCAAGGGCAGAGGCCCCAATGGGATGCTGTGGACTCCAGAGAGGTGGCGAGAAATTGAGAGATTCTGAAAGAGTGGGGGAGGGGGTCAGAGAGACGGAGGGAGAGAGAGAGAGTCACAAGAAGGGGAGACATTTGTTGTTTTCTATAATGGGAAGGTTTCTGTGACACAGCAGTGCTCTAAACATCTCTTTCCCTTCTCCTCTGTTTCATGACCCACAAACTGGGCATCGCTGCTCCTCCTACTGCCTCTAATCCACCCACAGCCACACACAAACAGAGCCTCAACCTCCACAGCCACACACAAACAGAGCCTGAACCTCCACAGCCACACACAAACAGAGCCTCAACCTCCACAGGAGGGAGATGGACAGTTTTCAGCCATCCCTCCGTTTCAATGGTGATGGAAAAAGCCTTGTATCTATTTCTAATAACAGGCAATCAGAAAAAGACATTAAACAGATGGCCCAGCTTTACCATTTCAGAAAAGTAGTTTCCTGATAAACTAGGCCGTAGACCGTTTGCACAGCTAGATAATCAGGTGTGGTGTGAAAGCATTTGTGCACTGGTTAATTATCTTAACTCCATTACTTGACAAACAGCACCCTTTTCAGAACCATCATTTCCATACTAATACTGCTCAAACTAGATGTACCGCATAGCGGTACAAAATATGACCGCCGCCAGTCCTGTACATCCGCTCACAAAAATAAATCACACTTCAATTTGTCTCCATATTTTACTCCATCCCCCACTCTTGAAACTTTTGTGTATGCTTGTTTGGCATGCCTGAGTGTGTGTGTGCGGCTGCACAGAAAGTACCCTACTGGTGCTGAAAAGGTGAATAGATTGTAGAATAGCCAAAGAAGATGTAGAATTGTTATAAAACCTTTAAAATCTCTAAACAATCACAAGTAGGGCAGTTCATCACAGTTCATCCATTGCAACTGGATTGATGAAAGGTCACTTACACCTGTAGGCTACATTGTATTTGGGAAAAGCAAAAGGTATCAGCATAATGTTATTTATCTATTTATTTTTATGTATTTTTAAACAAAAACATCTCTGTCAGTTCCATGCCGTTTTAACAGCTATCAAAAACAAAGGTCATTTTGGATGGATGGATTTTTTGTGAATGTTTCTTCTTCTACATAAGATTTTAGTCATCTTTAGTTCATGTAATAATTTTTATTGTCAATGCACAAATTAAGTAACAGTAGTCTGAAACGTTATTGTTAATGCACAAATTAAGTAACAGTAGCCTAGTCTGAAACGAAGTGCTGTTTTACATCTAACCAGTGGTGCAAATAACTGACATGTCCAAATGGGCCTTGATGAAATGTGTCGCTAGACTGTTCATACACATTTTAACGGGCCAAAGTTGAAGAGCTTTTGTCCGTTATTGTTAGTGCAAATATAGGCTGATTCATGTTCCCTTGCATTGTTTAACTGAGGTCCATGGCTAGTCTGGCTTTCATCAGACCAAGCTCAATCTTTTAAGAAATCAAAAATAAATAGCGGGCAGATCAGGCTGGGTTCACCCAGCCTAGTCCATAGGCACCCGATATTGTTTAATGTTCCGATTGAGATATACACGCTCTGGCTATTCTAAATGCAAAAATGCATCAGGGAGTTATGACAAAACGGTAACTAACAAACTAGATCCTAATAGAAAGTTGTTAGCTTCCCTAAGCTACAGGTAGGATTATATAGGTAGGCCTATTGACAACATAAATTGTCAATAGGCTATCCTGGCATACACAAATAAAATCTCCTTTGAAACCAATGGCTTACTTTACAGTATCAAGCGGACTTAAACTGTCATATCGCGGGCTTAAAAGTTGTAATAACATTCACGCAGCTCCATGAGTCAAGGAAAGCGCAAATGAAGTAGCCACTTCTAAATGGGACCTACTACACAGTAGCTTAAGGTGTTTTGCTAAAACAGCCATAATGAAATGAAGGTGTCATTGTTTGATACTTCACACACACGCTTTTTAATTTCACAGACTACAACTACCAAGCTGTAATCAAAGCACATCGATCTCTCACACCCTGCACGCACTTAAAACAAAATAAACAGGCGCCTCAGTCTCACGCGATGTATAGGCCAAACTGCATCAGACCGGTGTAACGTTGGTAAATCTTCCATTGCACAGAATGATTTTGTAGCACGGCAATAAATGACAGTCGAAAAGATACAAACAGTGCTGCTATACATTTACTTGGTATAACCGCATTTATAGTTTTCTACAAATGCAATAAATCAAATGCCTCCATCACTCAACCAACGCTTAACGGTAACATTACCTAGGTCCTTATTGATATTACAAGATTAACGCATTCCGCAGTAAAAACCAAGCATGTCCGATAAACATCCTCAGATTTATTTCGCTTCAAGAAGAAATGGGAATTACACTTCATGTGAACATCGCCCTATCCTTATTAGATGTTCGCCAAGTGTAAATTACAGTCCTTGTATGAAGGCCCATTGTTTTTCCAACCCCTTTAACTTCCAACAAAATTACGCCTCACTGCAACGATGCGCCATCTAGTGGACAAACGACTACTTCTCGCCAATACTGAAAAATGCAGCCATGATGATGATGATGAATATTTATTTTGGCTTTCTTTTTAATCCTACTGATTTTCATTTTTACCGGGGAAATCACAAATGAGTGATTATGAGCCAGGTTTATGTGGGCCCTTGAGACCAACATACCATAAAAGATTCACAGAGAACTGTGTCTGCCCTACCCTCCTTCGGGGGTCCAGTCCAGCTGGGGCTGCAGATGAAAAATGAAAAATGACGGTTCCATGCTATCCATGTGGGGGTACATGCTCACCAAGTTTTGTGTACCCCGGTCTTTCAGTGTCCCGAGAATCCTTGTTGGTGTATCGCCACTAAATGTACACATAAATTATTTTATTGTAAGGCCCCCATGAACGAAAGTACACAAAACTTGGCATGCATTCAGAGGGTGTCATAATGATCCTACACTTTTAATTTTGTGCAGTTTTGACCTTGTCAGCCAGAGATATTGAGATGAAAACACCTAATTTTATGCTTTTTAATTTTTAACTAGGTGGCGCTATACATGAAATAAGTGGTAATGGGATGGGTTGACATGCCCCTTAAGACCAACATACAAAAAAAAAGGTGGACCTCCTAGGCCCTACGGTTCTCGAGATATTCACAGAAAACTGTCTCCGGCCACCTACAGGCCAGTTGGTGTATAGTAACATAAATTAATTTATTGTGTGGCCCCCATGAACGGAATTCCACAAAACTTGGCGTGCATACAGAGGGTGTCATAATGATCCTACACTTCCAATTTCGTGCAGTTTTGACTATGTTAGGTCACAGATACCTTCAATTACACCACCTCATTTTTACTTTTTTTGTGTTTAACTAGGTGGCGCTATACATGAAATGAGTGGTTATGGAATACGTTGACATGGCCCCTTGAGATCAACATACAAAAATAATGGTCCTCCTAAACCTTACGGTTCTCGAGATATTCACAGAAAACTGTGTTCGCCCTACCCTCCTTTCGGGGTGCAGTCCAGCGGGGCTACAGATCAAAACGAAAAACGATGGTTCCATGCTATCCATATGGGGTTACATGCCCACCAAGTTTTGTCTACCCCGGTCTTTCAGTGTCCCGGAATCATTGACGGAAATTTGGACATAAAAAAAAAAAAAAAAAAAAAAAAAAAAAAAAAAAAAAAAAATCTGACTAAACCTTATATGACCGCCGCAAGCGCTGGGCGGTCATAATAACTTCACCATATTACCCCAGCTATCAGTTCACAGTAATAGAAACAGGCTAATTTTCTTTCACTATGATACACCCCTACAGTCCATTGTTTGACCTGATTTACGATATACGATTTTTTAGTGGCCAATATCTACTCTCTGAAGTTCATTTTCATGGGGAGAGTATACATGAAAACATAACTGTTATGATAAATTAGTCACTGTGTCCATATAGAAATCTTAATGACCAAACATAAGGTTGATATCGGCCTTCTCACACAGAATATAGAGTAACTTCAATGTCTGCAAATCCATTTTACTGATGACTTAGAGTAATGAATGAGAGGGTCAGCACAGAACACACACACAGCACCATTTTCTATTTCCCCTGCATTTGTGTTCACGCTGCCCAGTGGTGTAGTCTACGTGATACGCATCACTATCTCAGTGTACCCACTTAAAAAGCATCACCATCTCAGTGTAGGCAAGGATACGTATTAACATTTGGGGTTGATCACAGTATACCCATTACAGCTAACTGCTACATCACAGTGTACCCACTACAGCTAACTAGACCACACCACTGTTGCTGCCCATATATCAACACAATACAAGCATAGGCTACAGCCTATATGCACCATATTATGCTGCACTGAACTGCGATACTTAATTGTGACAAGGCACATAGCATCCTTAGCTGAGTTGGGACACAATGGAAGACACCATATTCCTGCTAGAGGTAGATGTAACAACTTCACTTGATGACGGTGTCCAACGCAAGATCAAAATAAGATGTTGCCAATACGTAGCAGACACTACTTTCAAGCTTATTATTATGTCTAAGGGTCAGTAGCTATTGTTTTGATATGGAATTAAAAATGCAACCTTTAATATCAGTTTAATCATGCCTTCTATACTCCCAGTGAATAATTCACTAATCATTGACAATCACTGCCAGATCTGCCACAAGAAATGTTCTGTGATGATGATGCATAGGGGAGAAAAGAATCAATTGATTTTGCTGCAGAACAAATTATTCTTCACTCTGTCATGGTTTGTATATAATTTAGCTCTTCTAGTAATTTAGTTCCCTCAAGTTGATGTCATGAAATTGTGATGAGAGTTTCCAGAACGACAATGGTTCAGTCATGTTTTACAAAGTAATTAAGGATTGTTTAACTCAAAGGAAGTGAAAAGGCCACAAGTTGACTGGCTTTCTCCTTAGGTCTTGACACATGGGCTTAAAAGGTGTTTATGTCTATTTGCCTTAGAATGGTTAATTATGCTGACTCTCAGTGCACAGACCTTGCCAGTGCTTCTTCTGCTGTTTTAACCAATCTATAAGTATATTTTTATATCCATTGAATCAGGGATGTAAAGTTTATCCACCTCTGAAATGTCAGAAGAGTTTATCCACTTCTTATTAGAGTTTCCTCTCCTCTCAGAAGAGTTTATTCACCAATTGCATCTTTCAACATTCTAAAATCCCACTGTATTATCCACATTCACAATATGTACACTCATCAACACTCTAGGAACCATTTAATACTACTGGTATTGTTATAGACATTGGACAATAACCTCCACCATCATCAAACATGTCCTGAATGCCTTTTAAAAAATATCCGATACCGCATGGCACAGTCCACCTCACCGAGATCACAGAAATCATAGTTTACCCACCTCTTATTTTACCACTACCCCTGCATTGAATGTTGCATATCCTCACTACTGGCCCAGCAATAAATCAAGAGATACACAGGCATAGTAGCCTCATTTTTAAAATATGCATTTATTTAATCATGAAAATTTAGCAATATTTTTTTTGTGTGTGGAAGTTTTACTCCAACTGATGATAGGTTCAAAGGTCAGAAACACACCATAAGAAAGATCACGTGGAGTGAGAACATTTTGTATGGTGAGTGGCCATGGCATGGATTAAATTTACAGTATATCTGACGTCTGGAGGCCTATAGCTTTGTGACAAAAGGCAAATTAATAATAGCCTACTTAACGAGGAGCGCATACATTCACCATAATGTGCATGGCTGTTATTCAAGCTAATCAAATGTGCTCGCAAGTTAGCTGCTGGCTAAGCTCTAGCTGGAACAAACGACAATGTGTGCTTACGGAAATTCCCTACCATGAAAGTGAAAACACGAGCAGTTGTACTGAGCTGATCAAACCACTTAACGTGAGGAATGACTCTCTAAAGTTCTGACTTCTTCCTTTCTAATTATTCCACTGAGATGGTTAGACTTGAACTTCTCTGACCAGGGAAGCTCACAGTTCTGCCCAGCTCTGACATGAGTAAAGTTTGCCATTTTCTTCCTTTACTCACCTCCCTTTTTGTTTTAGGCAACAGTGTGTAAACAGTGTCTATCAGTCCATGCCCATCGAGGGGTGTTTTTCTGGTGTGTGGGTCACATAAATTTGCTGGCAGTAGCCTAACTAAGTTGGAAGGTAGCCTATGCTTTGTTAGTTAGAGCAGGGAGGTGTGTTTGTGTGTGTGTGTGAGTGTGAATAGGCTACAAGTGAATTGTATTGAGGTGCAGGTTTACTAGCCTAATGTGCATTGGGGAATATGATTTAAGTTTAACTAAAGAAAGTTTAGCTTTTCAACTTTATTCTTTCTAGTCTATAACATTCTAAAGACATTTTTAATATGCATAGCATTCATTTTCATTTCACTGAGATACTAGTCTGGCTCCTGTCAATGGCTTTGTGTTTCCCCCAGCCATCGGGGTGCAGGGCCAATCAGGATGACATTAGTTTCAAAATCGAAAGTTTTATCTTTCAATTTCGTTTTGATAAGTTTGTAAAGGTTAGGCGAAATAGGAATCCCTAATCAATGTGATTAGTTAGGCTGGACTAATGATTTCAAAGTTAACACAGAGTCTATACCTGTTATGATGCTAGGGCTGGAAACATTTCCCAGTCGTGAATACCCAGACTCTCGTCACAAAGTCTGGTGATTGTTGTGTATAAAAAGGACACTGGAGGAGAGGTTTATGCACGCAACTCACTTTACTTTCAACAAACCGAAACTGACAATTTCAGACAAAAACAGCTGCATACTCAACATGCAAGGCGTTACCAAGCGAACACAGATACATGTAAGTGCATCCTGAACGGACATAAGATTTTCCCCTCTCTGGGGGGGGTTCAAATATGAAAGGTTAAAGGTAGACACAAAGTCCTTCAGGTAATCGGGCCGTGCCCTCGCGCGCACTGGCCGTGGAGAACACACAGCTGAGGGTGTGGTGAACAGGGGTGCGGAGGCTGGGGGCGGGGACAGAGGCAGTGCCGATGGTGATGGAGGCACTGGGTGTGCTGACGAGGTGATGGAGGCACTGGGCGTGCTGACGAGGTGATGGAGGCACTGGCAGTGCCGACGAGGTGATGGAGGCACTGGGTGTGCTGACGAGGGAGTATCTTCAGGCTGTGCGGCTGACTGAGGTATGAAGTCCTCCTGCTCCGCTCTGGATGGCATCATGTCCTCACTGCTCTGCGATGACGTTGAAGGACGTGCTGGCACCTTCCGAAGGCAGCTGGCGTGCCAACGGGTGCCATCATCAAGGAGGTATGTGGCTGGTCCCAGTCGTCGGGTCACTTGCTGTGGAGTGGACCAAAATGAGGCCATCTTGTTCACCCTGTGTGGTCGGCGAGCTCTCACCCAGTCTGTCACCATGATATCTGGCACCCTGACCCTCTTTTTCTTGTCAAACCACTGTTTCATCCGCTTCTGACGGCGGGTGACTGAGGCTGTGACTGGTGTAAGTGTGTTCTGGACTGCGGTGGGGTGGAGCCTGTCCAGTGGTAGGTGTAGCTCCCTACCCAGCATGAGTGAGGCTGGGGTGACCTCTGTGGTCGAGTGTTGGGTAGCACGGTAATGTAGCAGTGTTAGACGTATGGCCTGTTTAAAAGAACAGCCCTGGGCCTGATGTGCTCTGATGCCATTTTTTAGGGATTGATGGAAGCGCGAAGTGCCCCTGGAATCACAGTGCAAAGCCCACGTGCCACACACGTCTCATTCCAACAAGAGAGCCCCTGCTTGACACGAGAAAAGGCTAACAGCTCCTCTGGTAATTCCCTTGGCCATCCCTGCTGAATGTAGGTGCAGAGCTGGGAGATGACTGGATCCTGTTCTGAGGCTGTCTTCAGTTCCTGTAGAGTGACCGTGGACTCAAGCGGCGTGTGTAACATGTGAATAATCTCCCTTTCGATGTGATTGACACTGGTGAGCGGGGCCTGGGCAGGAACTGAGCGAGAGAGAAGGTCTGCAACGACATTATCCCGGCCAGGGGTAAACTGTAGAGTATAGTTGTATTGGCGTAGGCGGTCATACCAACGATGCAGTCTCAGCGGCTTGTGACCGGTGCCAGTAGAGGAGAGCAGTGCTGTCAAGTAAACTGGCGGCCATAAAGGTAGAGGTGCCATCTCTCACAAGCCCACATGCAAGCGAGTGCCTCCCGCTCCCCAACTGAATATTTTTGTTCGGTTTGGTTCAGAGCCCGGAGGCTTAATGCAACAGGCTCTCCACGCCGCTCTGTACTTGTGATAGTACAGCCCCTATCGCCACTGCCGAGGCATCACAGGTGACCAGGGTGTAACTGGATATGTCAAAATGTGCCAACACTGGAGGTGAGGTAAGTTGAGCTTTAAGCGTTCGGACTGCCTTGGTGCATTCTGGAGACCAGACCCACGGCTCATCTCTCCGAAGCAGCTGGCGCAGTGGAGCTGTTATGGCTGAATACTGAGGCATGAACTGCATGTAGTATCCCACCATGCCCAGGAATGAAGTGAGCTGGGCAGCCGAGGTCGGTTCGGGAACGAAGAGGATGGCCTCCACATTAGATTGAAGGGGAGAGATGCCCTCAGTGGAAAGTCGGAAGCCTACATATTCAATGGCCGGCACCGCAAAAACACATTTGCTGCCATTGAGGGTTAGACCGTGCTTGGCCAGGGCTTCAAACACACTTTGCAGGCAACTGTCATGGATAGCAGTAGTAGCACCATGTACCACGACATCATCGAGGTAAATAACAACACCTGGTATACCTGCCAGCACTGAGGTCATGACCTTTTGAAAGCAGGAGGGGGTGGAGCTAAGGCCGAAAGGCATTCTCTTGTAGCGGAACACACCGAGGTGTGTAACGAAGGCCGTCGGGTTTCTGCTTTCAGGGTGGAGAGGCACCTGGAGATAGCCCTCTCTGAGGTCCAGTTTTGAAAAGACGGTGGAGCCGTGAAATTGTGCTGTAAGCTCCTCAGACGTGGGCAACGGATATCTGTCTGGGATGACTGCTTTGTTCACTGCGCGGAGGTCCACACAGACACGCAGAGCCCCTGTTTTCTTTCTGACCAGAACCAGATTTGAAATCCATGGTGAAGCATCAACTGGCTCAATGATACCGGCATCCAGCAGCCGCTGCAGCTCCACGGACACTCCATCCCTCAGGGCCAGAGGAATACGGCGCAGTGGCTGGACGACCGGAGTCACCGAGGAGTCAATGAGGGGTTGATGAGCAAAGGCAGACAGACAGCCCAGGCCTTCAAACAGTGATCATTTCTGATGCGGTCCGGCAGTGACAGTCATGATGGCAGCCCCCCCTGTATCAATGAGTGAAAATCCCAATGCCATGAACAGATCCAGCCCCATTAAATTCGTCCTACGTCGGGCCACATTGAAGACAAAGGAGGGCAAGGCCCTATTGCCATACCTAACAGTCACTGTAATGGACCCCAACAGGTCAATTTTTGAGTTACCATACCAGTGTAGGACAGCAGTGGGCGTGGACAGTGGACGGGAATGGAAGAACTTATGGTATGTACGCAGGAAAGCTGCCTTTGACGCTGACGCTGCCCTTGTTGTCTTGCGAGATGCACTGTGTCTGGGGATGTGTCTGGTAGGCCTACATCCATAGACATAATATACATAGACGCCGCATTGGCTGCTGGAAACGAGAAATGCGGCCGCCATCTTGGACCGGTCATACTCCTCGTTGCATTGCAGCAGAAGACACAAGATGACAGCACTGTGCAGCATGTTCCTTCTCAAATCGGGCGGACCATACGGGGATTTACTTTTCACAAGTAAGATTTAACATAACCGTACTATTGGTTGTATTTTGTGAATAGAATATTACCAGAGAGCTGAGAAGGAGCAATCTTTGATATTACTGTATGAAAATCGTAGCCATCTAGATAGGCTATGTTTTTCGGTGTTCACCGGCTATGAACTGAGACTTGATAAGTCATATTCCATAACACTGACTTAGATTACAACTAACTGACACAAGAAGGCTATTGTAGAAATAAATCATACTAGATTTGGCCGGCGAATTTTACACAAGTGGCACAGACTAGCCTATTGGGCAATCGCTAGCTGCTACTTGTAGCATAAGTGTGTTGGTGGTAGCCTCACTATTTCCTGAATAAAGTAACTTTTCAATAGCTCAACTTCTTTATTTATCAAGTAGCTTAGCCAGACAAGCTACACTTTTCTTGTCATGTGAAATTAGCACAATTTAAAGTAGCTTCCTATGTAGTGAACTAGCCTACTGCTGTGTTTGTGTTAGGCTACTAATACATTTGACTGGGTGGTAGTTTTGTGTAGTGTTTTATTCATGGCAGAGTAACTGATAGTTTAGCTCACTAAAATTTCGAAGTAGCTTGCCCAACACTGTATTATTCACATGTCATTTACCCTGACAAGAATAAGATGCCTCTCAAATTCCTTTTCATTCATTTATTTATTATTTTGTATCTCTCCAGAACAACTGCCTTGTTCAAGAAGACTGTGAATGAACTGAACGGTCTCCTCACACCCCTGGAACTGAGGAAGGTGCAGCTCTTCATTGCAGTACTGCAGGGCATCTGCTACACTGTGACTGAATGTTTGATTTATGAGCTCCACCTTCATCACCTGCATTCGCCACTCTGTGTCCCATTTTCCCATCGTCTGGTTGACTCAGTCCTCTTTTATGGAGTACCCAGTTTACTATGCCATCTTATTTGCCCACCTGCTGTCTGAAGCACTTTTGTTCTCAGCCAAAGTGTACCGCAATTTTAGCAAGGTGGGAACATACAAAATGACATGTACCAGTTGTCGAAATCATAGAACCAACTGCATGACGGTAACTCTGTCTCACTGAGCCTGTGAAGACACTCCCTGATTCTTTACTGATTGCAATGAACGAGTTGATTTTAGCAGTTTCTAAAATGTTTCTTAATTCCTTTTTATTTAATCTCTTCATTGGGGCTGGAACCTTTCTGTGAACTGTAAATAACAGATGCTGTTGATGAACCCATTGACACTGTTCAAGTGACAAGTCACCTTTTTGTCTTGAATTGATGAACTGTTACACTTACTATGCCAAACCAATGTCTGTTTTTTAAGGATCAGAAACAAACTTACAAACTTGCACTTTACAATATTTATGGAACTTGTCTAACAAATGCTGTTGATATTGAACCCAGTTACTCCATTTCCTTTATGCCACACCAATGTCTGTTCATCACTTTATTTTTGATGGCACTGAACTGAAAATGTTAATGGATTTTTTTCTGTAATTTTAACTCATTAAAACTTGTATCAAACCAGTTTTTGTCTATGCTGTCAAACGTGGACTAGTTATGTTCCCAGTTTTTATATTGGATGTCATCACTTTATAATATATCATATATCAGAATATTCTATTACTGTTAAGCCCACTATGAATATTAAAATATACACAACCATGTTTCCTGTATCATACAGCTTTTCTACTGGGAGGTTTACAACTTATTCTGAGTCAATTTACCCAAGTTTGTCACTAAACCACATAGGCCTACTTGGAATACCCCTCAGATGTCTGAATGGCACTGATCTCACTTAAATGTTTATGGAACCTTTCTGTGGACTGTGAATAATGCTGTTGATGGAACTTTTCTGTCAACTGTGAACTATATTTAACTCATTAAACTTGTATCAAACTAGTTTTGTCTATGCTGTTAAACATGGATTATGTTCCCAGTTTTGATATCGGACGTCAGGTCACTTTATATCATATATCAGAATATTCTATTACTGTTAAACCCAATATTAGAAAGTTTTTCAAAAGACCACAAAGCTCCGTTCAAGCAACAGCATCGCCCAGTGAACTGACGGATGGTGTTGTTTCAGGTTGGTGATTTCACGTTAAGAGCTTTCTGTCAGTTAGGCAGGCTAACGTTAGGCTACTTGGCTAGCTCCCTAAATGCTTAACGTTAACGTTAAATGTCCTCGTTCGTCGGCGGAAAAGGCAAATTCAATACTCTCATAGGCTAGCTAAGCCTACTGCAGAATAAGAAATTCCAGCTCCCAAAACAAAGTGATCCTCGTCTTGTAATAAATTAGGCTACACTGTTTTGAAATGTCAGAAAAAAACATTAACAGTTATCTGCCCATGTCAACTTTTCAGTGTCATATGTTGCATAAGCCTACCTTAAAACCTTGTTGATATCCTATCCACCACCACAGATCTTATAATCCAAGAGTCCACATAAATATAAAAGTCATGTTATGTTGTTTTGGCTGCCTAACTAATTATTAACTAAAAAAAAAACATTACAATGATATATTGAGAGGAAAGGGCCCTTTCCATAAGTGTGTTAATCAAGCACCATGCAGTCTGCATTCATAATCTAGGTGCTTGATTTTATGCACCTGTGTAAAGGGGCCTGATGAAACCTATGAATAATCTTGCTAAATTACAAAATTAATATAATTTAGAAACGCCTATGTCAAGATGATAATGCATTCCTTCTAAAATACCCTTGTATCATGATGACTGGCCATACTGTAATTATATCATAATATTATGTATATTATAGTATAAGATATTCTATATATTTGTCACACAGATGAGATCAGGGAAGAGGAAGAAGGAGAATAGCAATAATAAACAATAATGTCATATCAAACAATAGCCTAATGAAAATAAACAAATACTATAATATACAAACCATAAGAAACTTTTAATTAACTAAGTACATGCTAAACAGATATGAACAGATATTGCCTCTTGAAAGACCCAAAACTATAATTTTTGTGTCACAGTGTAGTGCCAGTCAGATACCTTGAATCTGTTGAATGTTAGTTTCACATTTTTTAAGTCTCAATGTGTCCATTAGTTTACACAAAATTCACTAAAAGTCATTATTTAGCCAAATAACTTTCAGTGTCTCGCCGGCGGGACGGTTACCCCCCTCCCCCCAACATTCTAAATCAATTGTATGCACCATATTGCTATGTAGCATAGTAATGTTATACACCATTTCAAAGCTTTGACTCTTGGGAATCCAAAAATGACAACTTTTTTTCATGTACAATCTGTATAGTGCTTTACATTCTCAGATTAATTTTATTATGTCTCAATTAAATTTGATCCAAAATGCCCCCCTCCCCCTCCTCCGCTTTTGGTGATACCCTGACTTCTGGCTGCAGTGTAGCTGCAGCACAATAAGTAGATGCCTCATATTGGGTACTGAAATATTCACAAGAATCCATAGAAATTGAATCTTCATGTTGTATTATCCAATATTAGTTGTACAGATGTATAGTCCATCTTATACACACTCATTGAACCAACAAAGTAAATGCAAAAATAGAGACTTTTTTTGTAATTATTCCATATTTTGTGTAGTCAGTCTATATCAGAACACCTGACATACAATCTAAATAGTCCACAAGAAACCTCAAAGTGTTACCTTTCATTTGAGACCAGGATTATGCTTCTACACAAAGGGGTTCATGTGCATTGGATTGTCAGTATGCATTTTGGATAACAAAAAGTCCTATGGGGAGTATCCATAGGCATTTTACAAAACGCATGGGCATACCTTGGCAAATAATCTAATAAAATAGTCTAAAGCACTCATATTTTCATTCTATATTGATCAACTTTTGCACACAGCTGGTTGCTAGGGCTTAGTTGTGTTTCTAAGGGATATCAAGTGACCTAGAGGGCTGAAATGTGGTCAGTTCAGAGATGCTTGTAATCCGGCAGAAAGAAAAAACTATATTCTAGCCTCTGTAGCTCTTTGTCAGTACATCATACAGTTATCTTGACTGCTTCCTACGAAAGCTACAGGTTCTCAGCTTTCTATAGAGGTCCAGCACTTGATGGTTGACCCCAAAAGAGGTGGGAACAATGCCCTTGTAAATAGGCACAGTGCAATTTCAGGCAAAAAAAAACTTGACATTTTTACTGAGAACTATGTAGTTAGGGGGTTATTTAAAAAAAATTAAATGGGCTAAGCCCCGAATGTTTACAATGTCTGGCTCCGCCCCTGGGCCCCAAGACAACGATCGGTTAAGAATAAAATGCAACGACAAACTGTGAGCGCCCCTTTGATAGTCAATGCAGTAAAGTGCAACGACTGTTACCGGCAATACCGGGATCCCCCTCAAGGGGGCCCCTCTTAGTAGTTGCTGGCAGCAGCCAGCCAGCCAAGTTTGTGATCTCTGCTGCCGGGAAAATATAAAACCTCGCAGTCATAATGAAGAGGAGTTATGCGTCCGGAAGCCAGAAAAGAAAGAAGAGAAAGGAAGAGGATGACAAGAAAAAACAAGATAGTGGTAAGTGATAAATTACACTGGATAAAATAGCTCTACTTGTCTTGTACAAATGGTGTAATGTCGCAGCAGGAAGGCTAGCGTAGCAAAAACATTTTTTATGTTAACTACCTGCCTGACGGCCCATGCTGCTTGTAACAAACTAGAACAGTTAGCGCAACTTTTTTTTTCGAACAGACGGAATATGGTTACATACTGTAATATGTTTATTAACGGGATAAGGAAGACGCAGATCTGTTCCAGAATCACTGTTTATCGTATTTAATGACATAACATTGCTATAGCTTTGTAATAGGTTTTGATGAAGGTGGCATAGCTTCTCTGCTATAGGCTACTAATCGACCTGATAATCTATTTACCAAAATGGGGGTTAGGAAAACCACACAATAAATTCCGTGCATCAAAGCAGATGGAACATTTATGTCTAGCAGTATTCATGCACGCCAGCTGTTTACTGTCTTTAAAGCATCAGGTGCGTCTGTTTAATTCTCAAACAGCAGAATGCTTAAATGCTATGTTAAGATACAAGTAGGCCTGGGTCAATGTATAACATTAGCTTGGGATGTTTTTACAGTAAGCATTGGTAGTTGTGAAAGCAGCTGCATCCCTTCTCAATATCAAAATGTGGAAATGCTAACATATCTTTTCTTTCTCCCTCAAGGTGCTTTGCTTAAAATTCTCAGCCCTCAGGCTCTTCCTAAGGATACCTCCACTGATTAAGGTAGAGTGAATTTCTCTCGCTGAGCTGTTAATGACAATTTCCCATATACTAACAGTGAAATGGTCAAACGCACTTCACAGGTAATCTCAGATTTTTTTTTCAATTATTTTCCCAGGTACACCATCAACTTCATCCTCCATTCATGAACAAGAAGCTGACATTGGATTTTATGGTACGGTGGTGTTTTTGCAAATGTTCAAAATGTTCAAAACTAATGCACAGCATATATATGCAACAGCAGTATTTGCACTGTCAACATTTTTTATTTATATAAAGTGTGGGTGAATTTAAACTGTATGGCTATGCTGTGGTTCCTGTAGGCTTTGCGTGCGGTGGGTGGGTGGGGGCCTCCATGTCCATTTTGCTTGGGGCCCCCAAATTCCTTGAAACGGCCCTGGTTTCAAAAGACTGATGCCAGCGATTCCACGGAATTGTAGGCTCACCGGGAAGTGTGAGGAAAGGAGGTGGAGGAGGAAGAGAAAATTCAGCCATCCTCGTCGCCAAATGTTGTGTATAAAAAGGACACTGGAGGAGAGGTTTATGCACGCAACTCACTTTACTTTCAACAAACCGAAACTGACAATTTCAAACAAAAACAGCTGCATACTCAACATGCAGCAAGGCGTTACCAAGCGAACACAGATACATGTAAGTGCGTCCTGAACGGACATAACAGTGATACCAGACTAATTTAACAGGTTTGCGTCTTTGCAACCTTGCGAGAGTACAAGGTCAGGTGTATTATCTTGGCTATGAACTGAAAGGAAGAAAATAGCCCCAAACATGGAGACACGTCGGGCCATCCTCACTTGAGAGAGAGAGCAGGCCTACAGCGTAGGTAAGAAGTACGTTGGGCCGTTCTACTGTTTATCGCGTGTGTGAACAATGGACAGGTAAAGAGTGAAGAGTTAAATGGTAATGTTATTATTACAGTGCATGGAAATGCACTCTACTGTTCTTCCTAGGTATTTTATTCTTATTATAGTGCATGAAAATGCACTATACTGTTCTTCCAAGTCTTCTTATTACAGTGCATGAAAATGCACTGTACTGTTCTTCCTAGGTTTCTTCTTCTTCTTCTAACGCAATTAATGCGGCTTCAACCTTTTAACATAGAAACTTAATTCAAACTATGTTACGTAGGTTCTCAGGCTTTAAGCATACAGTCTCATTCTATTAAGACTACACATTCTGTTCAACTGTTTCCTCTGTCCACAACTGTTTCAAGTCCTTGCTACAATAATTCCTTATTAAATAATTTAACCATTTAAACTATCCACCTATTTAACTGTTCAGTCATTCCAACTATATTAAACCTCATCTACCTAGCAAATAATTTAACCATGTAAACTATCCACCTATTTAACTGTTCAGTCATTCCAACTATATTAAACCTCATCTACCGAGCAAATAATTTAACCATGTAAACTATCCACCTATTTAACTGTTCAGTCATTCAACTGTTCAGTCATTCCACTATATTAAACCTCATCTACCTAGCAAACAATTTAACCTTTTAAACTATCCACCTATTTAACTGTTCAGTCATTCCAACTATACTGTATTTAACCTCATCTACCTAGTTCAGTCATCCCAACTCTATTAAACCTCTTCTACCTAGCAAATAATTTAACCGTTTAAACTATCTGCCTATTTAACTCTTCAGTCATTCCAACTATATTAAACCTCATCTACCTGGCAACCAATATAGCAACCACCTCAAGTACCCAAGCAACAACCTAGCAACCATGCCAAATACCCTAGCAACAGCCAAGCAACCACTTCCACAGTTACAACCTAGCAACCAGCATATCAACCACCACAACTAACTGAGCAACAGCCTAGCAACCACCTCAAATACCCTAGCAACAGCCTAGCAACCATGTCAAATACCATAGCAACAGCCTAGTAACCATGTCAAACACCCTAGCAACAGCATAGCAACCACTTCCACAGTTACAACCTAACAACCAACATAGCAACCAAGGAGTTTAACCTAGCAACCAGCATAGCAACCACCACAACTAACCTAGCAACAGCCTAGCAACCACCTCAAGTACCCTAGTAACCATATCAAATACCCTAGCAACAGCCTAGCAACCATTTCCATAGTTACAACCTAGCAACCAACATAACAACCAATGAGTTTAACCTAGCAACCAGCATACCAACCACCTCAACTACCCTAGCAACCACCATTACTACCCTAGCAACAGCCTAGGAACCACCTCAAGTACCCTAGCAACAGCCTAGCAACCATGTCAAATACCCTAGCAACAGCCTAGCAACCACCACAACTTCAACCTAGCAACCACCATAGCAACCAACAGGATTACTTAAGCAACCAGCATAGCATCCACTTAATTTGGCATAACAACCAACATATGTACCCTAGCAACACTATTGCAACTATATCTGCATTATTTGTTTTTACTCTGTATGATATTTTACATCATATTTTTTGCATGTTCATGCACTGTATTTCCTTCAGGAAAAGCTTTTCTAGTTACAGTTTACAGTTACAGTTTAATCTGACTCCATTTAATTAATAATTTGTATCTTGAATCAGTTACAAAGTAACTAGTTCATCAGCTATGGCAGAGCATGGCATGGCATACTAAGAGAATTACAGATATGCGTCAATATCACTTCAGTTGAATGTAAAAGTAAACTCACATAGTCTACTGTAACAAAGTAAAGTAACAAAGTAGCAAACAGTAACAAAGGAAACTTAACCAACTCACAGAGGTAAACTTAACAAATTAACAAGTTAAGACTAACAGATACACCAGGTAAAACAGTATAACAGAGGGAGGGAGAGGGAGAGAGAGAGAGAGAGGAAGAGGGCGAGAGAGAGGGAGACAATGAGAGGGAGAGAAAGAGAGAGAGGCAGAAGAAAATGGCCCGAAGAGAAGAACCAAGATGGAAAAGAAGAGAGCGAGCTCCAAGAGCCACCCTAATTTAACCACAACACATTTGAATATTCAGGACTCTCTCAACTCGCTTGTAGATCATTGGTCACTTGGTGTGAAAGCATAGGTGTGAGGTTTACCTGTAGACTACAGTGTATTTCTTAGTCCACAACTATGCACAGATACATTAAATTAGAATGAAACCATGATCAGACTGTTGCCCACATTACAAGTATTAACTAGAAAATGTAATTTCGAGGAAATTACCAGTGCATGAAAATATAAACATACTGTATATTAACATAAAATGCCAAACAAACTTTTATTTGGAAACAGTTGGCAGGAGTGATAACAACTGACAGTTGAAATGGCTGAACAGTTAAATAGTTGAGTAGTTTTAATAGTTAAATTATTTACAGTAATAGTGAATTATTGTAGTGAGGACATTTATTTTGAAACAGTTGTGGGCAGAGGAAATAGTAGTCTTAAGAGAGCCAGATTGTATGCTTAAAGCCTGAGACAGAGTATATAGTTTAAAAGTTGAATGTAGATAGTGTAATGGATGTTGATAGACAGAAAGTTGAATGGATGTTGATAGGCAGATTGTTCAATGGATGTTGATGGATAGTTTAATGGGTGGATGAGTGAATGGTTTGAAGAGGATGAATGGATGGAATGTGCCTTATATCCTTGTAGAATGGAGAGACACAGAGAGAGTTGGGCTAGTTAAGCAGAAAGCAGTTGATACAGGTGCAATCAGTTTAACTGGCCCTTTGATGGGTCCTAATAGTGAGCAGCTGGAAGTTGATACAGGTGCAAATCAAGTTAATTAGTCCATTGTGATGTCATAGTGCTAATGCAAAGTCTAAAAAATAAGCTTGTTTTTTATTAATATCTCAAAAAGTATAAAGTTTACAAAAGTGAAAAATACATTCCCCACGTGTCCTTTTCAAGACCTACGTTGCAAAGTTTGAACGAAGTTTCTACGTTAAACGGTTAAAGCTGAATTAGACGCAGACATTTGGTGGGAAGAAGAAGAAGAAGAAGAAGAAGAAGAAGAAGAAGAAGAAGACTTCGGATAACAGAACAGTGCATTTTCATGCACTGTAATTCAAGACCAAACATGAATGCATTATTCTAACAACACACATTTACAGAGATAGACAGTGATTTCAGAGGTAACCAGTACAGTATGATAATTAGTTTGGCCTGGCCCTCTGTGGGGTAAGGCATTTCCTTTGTGGGGGTTTGTATGTGACAGACTTCTGTAGCTTTGTTCTGAAATATTGGCCTTGCAACTGCAAAAGGCATTCTTTAGCCCTTAAAGGACCAGTATGTAGGAAATAATGGAAAATAAACCATTGTATAATGCAACCATTCCAAACCATATGTCGTCAGAGAGTAAGGAAACACGATGAATTGAAGTAATGGCTTATTTGACAACATTACTATAACCTGTAAAACCCTGTGAAACCAGTGAAAAAAATGAGTTACGGGGCGGAATCTCTTGGAATTTTCGTTTATGTTTTGAACGATTAATTCTAGAATAGCATATTAATAATGGGCTGGCACGTCCCCCTATTTGGGTTGCCAAATTAGCAAAGGCCAACTGTCAAAAGCTGTCAGTTGCAGTAACCAACGAGAAGCAGGCAAATTTCCAAAATTAAAACAAGAAACCAATTAAGTGGACATTGGAGGAGCTTCCTGAGATGGCGACGTCTTCGTTAAACGAAGAATATAAAGTCTGGCGCAGAGCTGGCCGTATTTCTCCACGACAGGTAGCCTAGGCTAAACTTCATCTGCATCGCTAGTGTAACACTTAGCTAAATATGTTACGTTGGTTAGAGAGGTATTTTTTGTTTTCACTGTTTCCGAGCAGCTGCAGGTCATATAACGTTAACTAAGTCTGCATTACATCTGGCAACCCAGAAGTGGCTCGCGTCTAGTTAGTCTTGAGAACGTTCACCAGCAGGGCCGTTTCAAGGAATTTGGGGGCCCCAAGCAAAATGGACATAGAGACCCCCATATACATTTTAAGTTCACCCACACTTTATATAAATAAAAAATGTTGACAGTGCAAATACTGCTGTTGCATATATATACTGTGCATTAGTTTTGAACATTTTGAACATTTGCAAAAACACCACCGTACCATAAAATCCAATGTCAGCTTCTTCCTCATGAATGGAGGATGAAGTTGACGGTGTACCTGGGAAAATAATTGAAATAAAATCTAAAATGACCTGTGAAGTACGTTTGACCATTTCACTGTTGGCATATTGGAAAAGGTCATTAACAGCTCAGCTCAGTGAGAGAAATTCACTCTACCTTGATCAGTGGAGGTATCCTTAGGAAGAGCCTGAGGGCTGAGAAATTTAAGCAAAGCACTTTGAGGGAGAAAGAAACGATATGTTAGCATTTCCATATTTTGATATTTAGAAGGGATGCAGCTGCTTTCACAACTACCAATGCTTACTGTAAAAACATCCCAAGCTAATGTTATACATTGACCTAGGCCTACTTGTAGCTTAACATAGCATTTAAGCATTCTGCTGTTTGAGAATTAGACAGACGCACCTGATGCTTTAAAGACAGTAAACAGCTGCCGTGCATGAATACTTCTAGACATGAATGTTCTAGTCTGCTTTGATGCACAGAATTTATTGTGTGGTTTTCCTAACCCCCATTTGGTAAATAGATTATCACGGTCGAATAGTTAGTATAGCAGAGAAGCTATGCCACTTTCATCAAAACCTATTACAAAGCTATAGCAATGTTATGTCATTAAATACGATAAACAGTGATTCTGGAACAGATTTGCGTCTTCCTTATCCCGTTAATAAACATATTACAGTATAATGCGCTAACTGTTCTAGTTTGTTACAAGCATGGGCCGTCAGGCAGGTAGTTAACATAAACATTTTTTGCTAGGCTAGCCTTCCTGCTGCGACATTACACCATTTGTACAAGACAAGTAGAGCTATTTTATCCAGTGTAATTTATCACTTACCACTATCTTGTTTTTTCTTGTCACCCTCGTCCTTTCTCTTCTTTCTTTTCTGGCTTCCGGACGCATAACTCCGCTTCATTATGACTGCCGAGGTTTTATATTTTCAGATATTTGCAGCAGAGATCACGAACCTGGCTGGCTGGTTGCTGTCAGCGACTACTGAGAGGGGCCCCCTTGAGGGGGATCCCGGTATTGCCGGTAACAGTGTCGTTGCACTTTACTGCATTGACTATCAAAGGGGCGCTCACAGTTTGTCGTTGCATTTTATTCTTAACCAGTCGTAGTCTTGGGGCCCCTGGCCAGCTCCGGGCCCCAAGCAATTGCTTGGTTTGCTTGCCTTCTAGTGACGGGCCTGTTCACCAGTGTTTTGATTCTGGACTACAGAACGTTCGGTAACAATCCTACAAATCGCTCCTTTAAAGGTGTAGGTTTTTGAACATTCTAAGTTCCGCAACAATTGAAGGTTCTAAAATTCTATGTTGAATTCATTGAACCCAGATATTCTTTAGAACGTTCATTTCCCAACATTCCCATCACACCGGTGTGACGGTACTCCTTTAAGGGTTAAAAATGCAATGGATTTAGTCAAAAGGCTGGTTCTCTAGCTATCTCTTAACCAGTGGTAGTTAGTGTGCTTATGAGCTGGCCTTAGGGACTGCTCGAGCATCAACCCATTCTCTTGAGGCTGTGCTCTAAGCTCTAATCAATTGACTTGTTTTCACACTAGTCAAGCAAGAAGAAACCTGTGTATCATACTACAGTAGGTCGCAGTGATTGCTGATTCAAGTGCTGATTCTAATGATTGCCCATTCAAGTTCAGTGGGTCGACTTCATTCACATGTTGGACCCTATTGTTAAATTACCACTTGAAACCTGGGTTTCACTTCATGTGTTAATGGGGCTTAGGCCTATATGTATTTGTGCCAATACATTACATGTCATTATGCCATCGTCTCTTAATTTCTTTTTGCAATTGGTAAAGTAATCATCAGAGGTAAAAAGCATCCTTTACTCTAGTTCATCCAGCCATCAAAATAACTGATAGTTTCTCAGCTTTCGGCACAGAATGCATACAGGTAATCCTTTAAGTTTAGACAACCGTGCACCACCATTCTCTCAGAATGATTGCTGAATTATTGATGTTATAAATGACCTAATCTTGGCAGAGATTTAACACAGACGACCAGACACATTTGTTAAAGGGTGTTAAAGTTTCATGAGTGTAGCCACTGGTAACCTTGACCTCCTGTCACCTTCTTGTTTTGAGAGCATGATAGATGATCTGTAAAGCTGAAGCAAGTTTGCAGTGGGTGGTGGGAAGATTTCAGTAGGCTGTAACATGGAAGAGTGCCTCTCTGCTATGTCTGAACTATGAAGAAATGTGGTAAACACATTCTGTGCTGAATGCAATTCATTGTTAGCCCATGCCTGAGTCCAGTGTCATGCTTGTGTACTGCCCCCCCATTCTCACCCCAATCCCTTACTGTACAAGACCTGTAGCATGTATGGTTTGATTTGTCCAGAGGGTAGCTGCAGGACAGTGGTGTCATTTGTCGGAGGGTGGTTTCAGGATCTGTGCACCATGACCAGAGATGTATCCTGAGAGATGTTTCCTTACTGAGGCTATATGGACCAGCTAGTGAGCTTGTGTGGGCTGACTCTCTGTGTAGCCTTTAGATAATTTGGCTCAGTTCAAGGGAAATTGACATCTTATCTTTGTGTATTAAGGGGTTGTAGCTTCGAAGGAACAATTTAATTATGGCACTCATTTTCATTTAAAAAAAAAACATTTTTTCTTTTTTTTTCTCTAGCGAAGCAATGACCTGTTACATTTTGAATATTTATCCAATTATCTGAAACATAAACTTTTAAGAGAAACATTACTATGTTTCTCTTAAGTCGTTATGATATTGTGGGTCTATTTCTGTAAAGCAGAGAAAGGGTGATTAGCTCGCTCAGGAGGGCTGTGGATCTGTGATGACTTTCAAAAGCACTGTGGGTAATGTGATTTCATGTTCATGGTCTATTTGTGGGGGGTGAGGAGCTCCATTCTTTTCACTTTTTAATTAAGCTCTCGGATGTGCCAGCACTAACCAAGCAAGCTACACCACGCTCAGCATTCAGGCACCAGGCACATTTACACAAAGGAACCCCAAACTTCCAGTGTTGGCCAAAATCCCTAATATAGCCCATAGTTGGTATCATTTTCCCCCACTACATACTCATCCACTGCAAAACCACTTGAAACCACGGGACCTTCGAGCAGTTCATCGTGGGGATGATGAATCCCTACTGTCTTGGGTTGGCTTACACACATCGCTCGGCTTCTTTTAATGAGGCAACAGAAGCCTCCTCATCAATCTGATTGTAGCCCTGCCTGAGGTGAACGGCAGCACTCTGACCACAGGGGGAGGAAGGAGCCGTCAGCGCTTTGATTCAAGATCAGAACGAGAGCGAGAGTTGCAGTAATACGAGTGCCAGAGATATTGCTCTGGTCGGAGGACACACTCATCAAGGGAATCTATATTTAACGGTCCATATTCCCTTTCAGCTAAATGAGAAGAAGGACAGCGAGGAACAAGACAAGGCCGGCGAGAGAAAGTTTGCTGATCGAAATTTTTCTAGTTGTCATGCAGCTGCGTGAGCGATGAAATAGGGGCCCTCACATACATTTTGCACTCTTGTTTTAATACCCATCAACAGCTTTCTGTTTCTCTGGAACAGGAGAGGGAGAAAAAGCCTTAGTGCTTTTATGACAGTTCAGTGATCATAATAACAGCCTTTTTTTTTTAAAGACAGCAAAAAGTGCCTTACCTACAGCACAACAAATATACCATCAGTGAAGCTTTTAGACATGACATAATGCATTAGATCAATAAAAAAAATGTTCATCATCATCATGGCTCTCAAATCCATGTTGAAGTGTGGTCTTGGTGGAATGAGGTGTAAATGCACCTTTCTATTCCAGGAATCGAGCGAGTGAATTAGCATAAAAGGCCTGTGTTTAGGCTTTGTTGCTGAGGTGGCGCTACCATGAAAGCCATCCAGTAAACACTTTCAGAGACAAATGTCTCTAATAACCCACAGACCAGATCCTCTGAATGGACTTAAGCATGTGGAACTGATCAGCCTCTAAGTGATCATGTTAGGCTTAAAACATAGACCGGTTGGGCTGTTTATCAACAAATTCGTCATCTAACATTTTTTTCCACACTGGGTTGACACATAGGAGCTTACATTACAGCATGGATGTTCTGCCCTCTTCCATCCCTTAGTAACAGTGATGACAGTGTACATTGCAAGACAAGCAACAGTACTAATGGAGGCAGTTTGTCCATATGGAGGTGTTGTCCAGAAGAGCTATGGATTGCAAGCCTGTCATTATGGAAACACTCTGACTTACAAATGATGACATGCTCTTACTTGCACATGATTGGTGGAATCACTGCCTTTGCTTCCCCTTGCACATCACTACGATGAAATATAAAAAATCCTGTCACTCTAACAAGCAAAGCCAGGGGAATATGCACTCAATCTTGGGCTTAGCTAATATCACAGACGTTGGCTTGGTAATGGATGGAATCATTTCTTTTTAATAATGTGCAGTGGCTTGCAAAAGTATTCAATACCATGTTTGCATACAGTAAGTAAAAAAAACACTTTAGTATAATAACAACCAAAATGTATTTGATGTGAGGCAATACATTACATAGAGTCTTTTGATCAGGGTCGTTTTAGAATATTCCCTTTACTGTTTTTGTCTCCAGTGTTGCTATATAGCTTATTGCCTGAGGTAATTATCCTACTAGTGTGCAAAACCTTCAAGCCTTCATTTTTTACAACTGATTACAACAGGCTTTAGATATGTGTAAAATTGATCTATCTCTGTTCATTATCCCTTTAATTCTAAAAGGTTTCCAAGTTCCCAAAGTTGAGAAATATCCCCACAGAATGATGTTACTACTGGTGTTTCTTGAGTCTTTGTCAGTGGTGGATTTACAGAACATGTAGGCCCAGTGCTTTGAGGATTGGCCAAAAAGCTTAATTTAAGTGTCATGTGACCACCATCCTCTGACACTGGGTTTGGTGGTCAGCCTTTTTTATACAGCATCTGGGTGGGGTGATGCAATTTCCACTTTATTTGTGTGGGTCCAGTGCTGCTCAATTGAACCAAAGAAGTCACTTGGAATATATTCCTGTAGTTTCAGGAATATATTCAGTATTTTACTTATTATCAGTTGAGTCACTGTCTCTTTAGTCTTCCTTTCTTCTGTTATTTCACAACTTGGCAGATGACTGTTGGATGGAGTGATTTTTATGTCCAGCAGAGAGAGATTATTTCTTTAATTATTAATTGGTAGCATCTAATCATAATACTTTATGATCAAATAAGTGGCACCTCTGTACAATATGTCAAGTCAAATCAGGTTTATTTATAAAGCACTTTAAAAACAACAACATTTGACCCTCACAGAATCAAAAGAGTATATATATACCAAAGTGCTTTACTAGCAAATGACCAGGACCTGACAGACAACACAGCAATGATCAGACAATTCAACTACATATTTACAACAATATACAATTTATAACTATATCTATATATTTTTATTTGTGGATAATTTGTCATCAGGAACTAAAAATCACTGGGGGTTAAATACAAATGTGATCGGGCAAATATGTTTAAGTATATTTTTAAATGTGAAAATGGTGATGAATTTCAAGGGGGTTGAGTACTTTTGCAACCCACTGTAGCCTACTGTGGGTTAGCAGCCTGTTGGAATAGCTAGAATTGATCAGCTTTCATAAACCAGATGCTTGTGTAATCATAGTTTTTGTTTTATTTGCTGGTGCATGTCATTTTACCAATGCATTTTCTACTATGCAGACCCCAGACTGCAGAATGTTTTGACATGATGCCACTGGAAGGTTAATGTAATCTCTGAAAATTTGTTTTGATTTTAAATTTGTTAAGAATTTGACGGAGATTAGCTGTGTGTGCATGGCTAATTTTGTAAGCCTGAAATGCAGAGGCAGGTTTTAAAAGAATAAAAGACAATCTGTTCATTTGAAATAAAAGCCATGGGCCTCCTCCATTAGTAGATGTAAACTGTAGAAACATATGTGTGTGTGTGTGTGTGTGTGTGTGTGTGTGTGTGTGTGTGTGTGAGAAATCCATTCAACACGCCTCACCCCCGCCAGACCACCAACAGGCCCAGATATCCAGACGCCAGATGGGGAATCAATACCGATGTTCTCAATTACAGGAACACAGAGAGGCCAAAATGATGCACTTTAACGAGTTACTTAAGCCAGAAAACACAGGTCAGACACAAACAGTTGGAGACAGAGAGAGAGGGGACGTGAGAGAGAGAGAGAGAGAGATGTATTTATAGTAGCGCTGTTATGACCTGTGGGTGTGGAACACCTCATCATCATTCATTAAACCCTAACTGCTAAAGGGCTGTGCCAAGGGCTCAGTGTTGAATGTTATGTTTCAGCTGTTCAGATATCTTGTCCTCCTCCTCGTGCGTTATCCTGACCAGACACACTAAGCAGCGCTGCTAGCACAGTAGGGGACGAGTCTAGATTCATGGACCCTAACAGCAGTGATTTGTCTGGGTGTGAGATGGATACTTTCTGTGTCCTGTGCCCCTGTTTTCTTCTCAGTGGCGTCCATAATTGTTTGCATCCTGTAGGAGTTGTTGGAGAAGAATACAGCTTGAAAATGGAATATTTGGTCTCAGCATTTAATGTCATCTATTCAATCATGCATTCAGATGTGCCATTCAATGTGACAACATAAAAGATGTGAAAACACTGCTGTTTCATTTTGAAATTTGAAAGGAGTAATGTATCTCTGGGTATAAAGCATAGCAATTACAAATGATTATGACAAATGGCATTGACATGCAGAAAATGAATGGCTGTTAGCTCCTTTCCACATAAGAGAAATTGGCTTATTTGACATGGCTGTAATTTCTGTCTTCACCTTAAAATCACAGGTTTCTTTGTTTGGATGAGGATGTATGGTGAAAAACAGCAGTGTGCGGTATTCACGTGGGACATCTGTGGATTCAGCTGTAGGTAAGCCAACCCCAAGTGTTTACAAGGAAACTGTTATTTTTAAATTGTGGTTGATTGATAGATTCATTAAATGGACACAAAAGACACCAAGGGATGACATACTAAAGTGAGAATCCTTATTTCCAACATGGTCCCTGATGTCAACAAGACAGGAGAGGAACAAAGAGGCATAAACAAGTAATATCCTGCCTTAGTATTGTTGCTAAGTTACCAATGCATCCCAGTAGCATTACATAGCAGTAAAAACCAATACAATAACCCAGTCTGACACTATTAGCCTAGCTCAGTATAATTCACAGGAAGTTGGTTACACATCAGTTAGCCTTTTCTCTAACTCTGGGGCAGACGGCAAATAAGCCATTTTCCCAAAAGGTTAGCGTCTTCCTATGATATCATCATGAAGCATAATAATAAGTATTTTACACCCAACATGAATAAATATGCCATCAAAGTTTGATCCATTTAACCAGACCAAAGAACGGCCGTCGGTCTGCTCTTCTGTGATCTCCCAAAGGCATTAGTGACACATGTTAATCTTTACTTTGGCCTGTTGAGAACAGATTTAATATGACAGCACTTGTCAACGGATGTCAAGACAATGCACAACTATTAGTATCGCATGATACACTGATTGCATGGTAACATGAGATGGGTGAATACTATTGTGTCAATCAAGTGACACTGTGCAGACAGCCGTGTGACTGTTATTATGTCCGCTCTCATTTCTGTGCACATCACCTCAGGAAAATATGGGAAATGATAAAATCACACGGTTTTGTTTGTATTTTACTGTGATTTTCATCAAACTGTCTGTTTATCCCTGATGGGACTTGAATAGATAGCAAGTCTCAAATGACTGAATATCCTTAGCAGTCTAACATCCACAACCAGTCTGTTTTCATAGGCGAACATGACTGCGCATACTGGTAGGCTTCAAACACATCCAGGCTTTGTGGCTTTGCTCAGGACATCCATGGGCTTTGCACTCCTCTAGCTCTGGTTGAGGAAGTAGGGTCAGCTCTGCCTCCGAGGAGATGAGTGGAATTGGGGTTCGGGGAAGAAGGATGTTTAAAGGGCCAAGCGGAGAGAGGCCTCCCAGCTTTAGCGAAAGAGTGATTCATGGGGCTGTGTGCTGTATTAGTGTCACTTATGAGTTATACAGAACAATTTGCCTTGCGAGCTGCTCAGATGAGCTCAAAATGGCTGCCCTATTAATCCACCCCCCACACACCTGCAGCAGCTCTGATAACCGCATCTCCACCGTCCCCTCCCCTCATGAATGCGAGCCCGAGAAGGCGGGTGTGCAAAGTTTGTTTGTGTTTTGTTTGTGCCTCCAAAGTATTTCTGTGGGAGTGGGTTAATGCCTGTGTGTCTCCTGTGTGTGTTTGTGCGTAATATGTGAGCGTTTCAGCATGTGTGTTTGAGGCTTTGATTGAGTGATTTGTTCCCAAATCCCCCACTTCCTCCCTTGGGTCAGTGAGTGACAGATGAGTTTAATCTAAGGGGCTGGCCCAAGCACTGAATATTGATGAGGGCAGAGGACTTGTTAACCTTTTCGAAAGTGCTGGAAGAGGAGGCCGTGCTTGTCGGAAAGTGTTTGGGGAAATGTGGTGCTTAGGCATGCATTTGTGTTCGGTTTTGTGGATGTGTTGATGCATTTCTACCAAGGTCAGTAGGTCAAATTGGTTTGTGTGGTTTTCAGTGTCTTGCGTGAAATTAGTAATTTTGCATGTTAACAAGTGTTATTATAAATAATCTATCATAGTTTTTTTTTCCTACCCAAAGGGATGCATTCATCATGTAAACATGTTGGACATGCACTGTCACTCCTGTCACTCCTGTAATGCCCACTAACATTGACAAGGTCATGAGCACCTTAAAGCTTCTCCTCAGTGGCAGATCCTGTGTAATGTGAATAAATATCAGCACAGATCTGTCTTGTGCATTAGGTAGCAATCAAGGTGATCCTTATTTAAATAGACAACTTAATCTAGGAATCACTCATGTCAAACAACGATAATGAATCCTAACAGAATTATTATAAGGAAGCTCCACAAGGATGCACAAGATATAGAGTTTGTGGCTCAGAGAGTTAGGGCACCTGAATGTTTCAAAATGCTGTTGGCTTTAACCAGTAAATACCCAACTAAGAGTAACCATCATGCTAATCAAACACCTTTTCCCCTTTCTTTTTAGTAGAGCAGCATTAGGGTAATAATGTTAGTGTCTTAACCCTTTTGTTCCTTAGTTGTTGTTTTTTGTTCCTTAGTTTCCTTTTTTTTGCAAAATGTTAGTGTCTTAACCTCTTAACTGTTTCTTATGTACAAACATTTTGACAAAAAATATATTTAGAGGTAGCTCAATCATGTGGAAGATTGTCTATGTTAAGCTGTGCTGCGTTATTGTGATATGCAAGTAATATTAAAAGTTGCTGCAAATGAACTACGGTACATTTTATTGAAATCAGAGCAACACTGACATGACAACAATGACAACAATCTAAAAAAAAGCACAAAGTTTTCAACAATCCCTCATTTCTGATGCTCAGTAGCCAGTGTTGACTTTTTGCAGTCTGGATAGATCCGTCAGTGATCTTCCATTCTAATAGATGGCAGATTTGATCCAACTAATTCTAGTATGGTGGAACCAATCAAATAAACCAGGAAAGGTAAATCTGCTAAACCGGGTCATGGATGGATTAATTTGGATTTAGTTTCTACAATAAGTAAACTGATATATGTATGTAAAATATGTATCTAAAATACAGATTCAGGAATATATGGTGCATTAGATGCTTTTATGGAGATTGTTTTGGAATGTTACTAGCCAGTTACAATACCAATTCAAATGATCTGTTTTTATGAAAATCATCAAACAGAAAATCATCTGAAAGTTTAAAGCTATTGAGCTACCAGTAATTATTATGTTACTGCCATAAAAATTGGCATACTGTATTTTCTTATATAAAGGGCAAGAGCATGACAATTAAAAATAAGGACCACCCTAAGCAGCCTGTTGTCTGTTTTTGCCCCCAAAGGTTGCTTTGTTTGAGATTTTGTTTTTGATGGTAAATAGGATTGGTTGTTGATTAGCCGCCAAAGGAATTGCCCTACCTGTAGCACTAGAAATGTAACATTCTCCAGTGCATATCTGAAATGGAATCCTTCTCTGTTCTGTTCTGCATGAACTCCAGACTGCCCTTGGCTTAACTGTTGTTCATACTTATTCATCGGACTCGTCTTTCACTTTGAGCTCCTGCAACAGGTTTCAAAGGCAGTGCCACAGCAGGATTAATTATTATAGCCCCTTTTTTATTTGATTCTTGCCAACAAAGTCTCTGTTCAAGGTTTTGACCTGATTCACCATAGCTCTAAAGATTTATGTAAATGCCAGGCCTTCTCATTTAGAAAGAAACAGCTCATAAAATATGATTCATGTTTTGCTCTCTGTCAGTGTTTGCCAAACCTCTCAACCCTTTACTTCCTCCTCTACCTCCCTGTTCCTCCTCCCTCCCCTATGTCACTCATCTCTTTATAAACAAGACCTTTACATGAGATTCTAAGAGGCGATTGTCAGTAACGAAAGCTGAGGCACTGTTTAATAATGTAGGTCGGGACCTCGTCTATTATTAGAAAGCCTGTGATTGGTTATTATGCCCAGTGGAGGAAATGTCAAGTTCCGCGCCATTCGGCGGGGTGCATGACCCTGGTTATTAGCAGCTGCTGCTCCAGTTCAGCACAAATGTCAGCCGTCGGGGAAAAGCCCGGCGACACGGGGGGCTGGCGGCCACGGCCGAGAGGGTGCGAGGAAGGGCCGGGGGAGGCGGGAGTGTCGCGAAAGGACGCGTCGCATCTGACCCATGGTAATGAGAGGTTCTGCATGAGTGGCAGCCAACGCGGGTTCGCGGCGTGGTGACTTTTCCTGGGTGACGGACCCCTCGGCCCTGGTCACGAATAGCCTTTTGTGACGCGTGCGCCGCTCAATCTCCTAATGGTGGTGGTGGGGCTGGGCACTGGCTGACGCAAAGTGAAGATGGGGGGAGGGGGCAAATAACACAGGAGCACTGGAGCGCCCAGGGCACAGCCATAAACACCACATTCTGAATAATTACCACCCTGGCTGATGTGCTAGTGCTCTTGCTGTATGCCTCATTACCATAATTGAATTTGCACGGTATGCTGTGTGTAACACAAGTGCCTTAATGTGGGAGAATGAAAGGGGGGCCACTCTGAAAGAATTGTTTCGTTCTCTTAGAATGGAGCGATTGAAATAATTACTTTATGTTGCGCTAAGGAGTCTTTTGAGTGAATCCATGTGGCTCATGTTTGTGAGCCCAAGGCTCACGGGCACCCCTTTTTGTCCGGCGTGTGTGGATTTATTACTTAAGTCTAATCTCTTTGATGGATAGCTGATGTGCGGTAGATGCAGAGATTGTAATTTGTGGGCTAGTCATGGCTGGAATGAGTCAGTGTGTGTTTGCGCGTGCAAGGAGGTCATTCTGTGTGAGTTAGTGTGTGGTTGTGCATGCACAAGTTAGACCACATTTGGATATAACAAAGACTGTATGCTTATGTATGAATGATTTTTGCTTCGGTGTGCATGCATGTTTCATATCTGTCCAAACACAGGCTTATTTGCTTCTGCTTTTTGTGAATGGGAGTCACACAGGTGATGAGAAATTAACGGTGTGTGCATCTGTGAAGAGAGGTTAATAATACATTTGCCTACAGGAGCATCTGGAGCTCAGGCCCAGGTTTTCCTCACCTCAGTCGACGCCAAACTCAATATTCAGCTCTTCCCTCAGACGTGTTTATGGACTCGTCAGCACAAAGCACTGCTGGATAAGAAGCAAAAAAAAAACTTACTCGTCGTCTGCATGGTAATTTTAGCAAGTAGTGACTGAGCGTTGAATCAAGGCATTCAATTCTTATTCAAAAGAAATATTTAAATATTGTATTGTCTTGTTGTCTGTCAAAGCACTTGAAGTCACCATGGAATGACTGGTACATGGGGTGGGGGCTTATACAACAATCACGTTCCGGGTGAGAGGCCCACCTATGGTAAGTGTGGGATCAGAGGAGCATCAGTCTCAGAGTTGTTGTTTAACAGCTGGGCTTATGAAAGGCTATGGGAAGGTCCCCTGTAGATGCAGGTTAAACGACCCTTGTGACGTCTATGCAGGAGTTACTGTTGGTGTCACACAGCAGTGTGGCAGTGTGTGAGTGGAGCTGAGCGAACCCCTTGAGTCTGGTCTTTTTTATTCTTGCCTTGCAGACAGAACATTCTGTAGAGACAGGCTTTCCAGTCCCCAGGCTCCAGAGCTACATCCTTGGAGTTCACCTGGGAAAAGGAAAAACAAGCACGTCGTGCTTCCTCTCCATACACTCTGGGGACAGACCACTTCCAGTCACAGCAACACCCTCGAGAGGAACACATGATGCCTCTAGCTTCCTTTTTTTTTAATAAAATGCCACTAATTGTGTTTAGCTGAAGTGGAGCTGAACTCGTCACATGTAGAAATATAACTAAAATATTTTAGATTCCATTATTCAACACAAGTGTAACACAACACCTCAGTAAAATAGCCATGCTTAATAAGGTTTGTTCTTATGTGAAATGGAAAATTAACAGTTTATATTTATTATAAGCTATTATAAATACTTGCCCCACAGTAATTAATGAGATTCAAATATTTGTTCAATGCTTAAATTCTATTTGATGGTGGACATGTTTCTTGTTGCCATGGAGGAAACCAGCCTTGCACAGATTTCTGGTGTGATCTGCCAACTTCAGACACTATTTTTTTCTGCTGCTTTTTGTTGGTGGGGGAGGGGGGTGTCTTAAGCATCCTAAATGTGTTCTGTGTTTGATTCAAATCAGATAGCTACCTGTAGGTCATAGTTGTTCTTCTTTAGAAACTCTGTTCTTTGGTTCATCGTTATGCTGGAATATTCTTCTTCTGTCAAGTTCCTGGAGACTGGGAGTTATCTTGTCAGCCAGTGTTTTGGTATACACAAGCAGTCATGGTGCCATCTATAAATGTAATCTCCCCAACACCTTTTGCATTCGCAGAACATCACACTCCCATCTCCATGCTTCACTCTGGCTCTTCACTGTGGCAGGAAATATGCTGGTCTCCATCTGAGCCACACACATGTATCTTGGTCTCACCTGACTAAAGGAATGTGCTCTTAATATTCATCAGGCATCTTTTCATGTTCTTCTTCTAAATTTGACTCTGCAATTTTGTGCTGAAGAACTGTTTGCTCTCTCTTATCTCTCATAGCTTATATCCCATTGACTTTTAAGTGATAATGTACAGGTGAAGGCCCATATACTTCCATTGTGTATTGTGTCAAGTTGGTAAAAAAAAAATAACTAAATTAAATAAATGTTTGAACAAATAAATCCTAGGTAGTAATAAATACATGCTGTGTAAATAACTAGATACCTACTCCAATGACCAAATCTAAATGTCATTTTCAATTGAAGGAAAAAACAGGCTTCCAGTTGCACATTCTCATTTTCTCATTTACTTGGGCTTCTATGGTGACAGTTTAAATGAGCCATTCACCCTGAGCTGCTCATCATTAAATTGCAAGACATATTTCCCAAATTAGCCCATTGTGTTCTTTCCTTTTTTATTTACAGTACTTGGTCTGAACTGATTGTTGTTCTGTAAAGGTACATTTTGGTAGCTTGTGTTATTCTTATATGTAATGGATATCTTACTGAGTGCTCTTTAGTGAAATCACTGGCTAGAAAATGAGTCAGCCAAACTACTTTCATTTACTATGTTGATTCTGAATTGGAGAGATGTGTAAGTAATAAGGGTCTATCTAGATTATACTAAAAGTGATTGAATCAGCTCATAGCTCACATTATTAACAACGTCTCAAGGATTTAGCCTTGCCTCTCCCAGAGGAGAGATGAGCTATAATATCTTCACCCCAGCTAAGGTCTGGAGCAGTTTTTGCCCAGTTTTCCCCACTTTGTTTGCATTAAATATTTCAAATTCAACAGCTTAACAAGTGTCTTAAAGGATTAATGTGGCAGAGTTTGCCATATGCTGGACAAAGATCCAAGCATGTCCTTTTTGTAATGCAAAACTCAGAAGCCACATTTACTTTATGCCGGTTAACAAAGGTGGTTGACCATCCTTTTCTTACCCATAGCCAGCATTTAGTTTTATAGTTCAACGATAGAACGCTTTTATTAACAATATTGACTTGCCATTCCTTTCCCTCCCAGTTTGGCGATGGTAATGACTAAATAAAGCTATTACGCAAAGAGATGGATGCCGAGGTGTCAGTCGGGACTGTATCGTGTCTTTTAGGGAGCAGGGCTGATTGAGAGGGGAGCATTTGCATGTGTTCATTAGCGAGCTACACTGGAGCTTATCACACTGAATGGCCTCGTTAGCGTCAGCAGATTTATATGCATCAGGTTGATTACAGGCGAAAGACAGAGGAGACAGAGATATGGGCCTTTTCGGGAATGACAAAACATTTCCCATTCGCTCGATTTCTTTGCAACAAATGCTGTGAGATAAGGCCAAATTGCCAAAATGCTAATCCAAAACATATCTATTATTGGTAATCACCATTAACATGGTAATTTATGGAAATACTTTGTGCCATACAATGGTATGACCCTTCACCTCACCTCATTGTATGCAACATTCACAGTCAAGCAATTGTAATGACATCCCAGTGCGATCACAAAGACATATTCATGAGTTTTTAAAGGACTGCACATTATGCATTCTTGAGCACTGAGTGTTCACTGTAAATGGGTCCTTCAAAAACAAACCATATCTCATTCGAACGCATCTCTAAAATGGCCACCTGAGTGGTTGGAAGTAATAGAAAATTTGATCAATGTATGACTGCACAGTTAATGAACTCGTCTGAGACACAGCAGACATCTCCATCCATGAAACTGGATTATGAAGGCTTAAGGAGATTTAAGTGGACATGGTTAGGCTCTTTCTGGCATTTGTGCTAACCTTTGGCGTGATTGCCAGACCAAAGCTTTATTATAAGATGAAGTGTTTTAATAAAGCCAGTTTCCAGGGCGCTATCCTGTTCCAGGAAAGATTTGTGCCCTACAGGCAAGGGTTGTTATACTCACACAAGAGTGTAAAAACTGCAGAGGAAATCAGAAGACCGTGAGCACGGTGTCTCAGAACAGCTGTGAACACCGGCTAGCCATAATCAATCAAATGCCTATTCTCACCTGCCTGTGACACCGACTCAGCTCTCCGGGGAGTGGAGAGGAAATTAACCTCCTTAAGGACAACAGTGGGCTGGGGAGACCACAGGCGCACTCCTCAATCCTATAAGTACTTCTTGGTAAATCGTAATTGACCTTGGTTTTCACTGAAGTTACTGCTGTGAGAGACAAGGCAGTGATACGGGTAAACACACTCTAGTTTCATTGCTATTCAGCATGATTGCACATTAACATCATATGTTATCCACATTTTTTTTTGTGTGTGACTATGATTAGTCTAAGAATATTGAGATTCATAAATATTCCGATATCCAGTTGCATGATTCACTTGATTCACATGTCCTTTTTTTGCATGTTCACATCTTTCACATGTTACATTTTCACATGTTCTTTTCTGAACCCTTTAGCTGACTAGCAAATGTTGCTATGAGACAGATACAGTGTAAGACTGTGCTTATTCTATCAGTATGAAGGTAAGCCACAGGCAAACACCACTGCAGCGCCTTGAGGAAGGATCAGAGCAGGAGGTGTGTGTGTGTGTGTGTGTGTGTGTGTGTGTGTGTGTGTGAGAGAGAGAGAGAGAGAGAGAGAGAGAAAAAGAGAGGGTGTGTGTGTGTGTGTAAGAGAGAGAGACAGACAGACAAAGAGAGAGAGAGACAGAGAGAGAAGGAATGACAGGCATATATGACAAAGGCTATTTCCATACACTCTGTTGTCTTTCTGCAGTTCCCCAAGCTGCCAAAAAGTGCTGTATTCCTGCCTTCCTGTAGGTGGAAGCAGAGCTCCCCCCTGGTGTCTCAGCACTAGAACATTAGTATTCACGGCTTGAGAAGGCTTTCAAAGCCCACTATTCATAATCTTGGCGACCGCCTCAACAACAAAATAATGGCACAAACAGGACGGGAGCTCAAACGGGAACCAAGCACCAGGCTGGCAATCCTGTCCCTCTGAGACCGCTCGCTTTTCACTCGCTCAGTTTTCCCCTCGTCACTGGGGGGCTCGTACCTGCCGCTATGTCTGAGGAGACTGTAATCCTCTGGCTATAGGAGGATCAGCTTCTGTGTTTGAAGGTACACAGAAGCACAAGGAGATTTGAGTTCCCTAAACCGGTGGTAGCTGGGTTACACTAATGCAGAAGTGACTTACTGTCATTGTTGCTTCATATTGAAGTCAGTGGTTGGCAAAATAGAATTTTTTTTACCTCCCCTTATTTGTTTTATTGTCTTTTAGAGGGATTTACAGAAAAGTCCAAATAGAAAAAAAATAGTTGGCCAACAAAAGTTTTACAAAGGTCTTCAATGTGATTGCAAGCAATGTGATATGTCATACATGTCAAATTTATTTGTGATATAAAAATGCATGTGTCTTCTAGATATATTGGAATTTGTATTCGCATTGTATTTGTAGCATTTTGCCTGCATTTGCATTTAACAAAATATAGCATTTATTGCTAAGCACAGGATACCAAGAGAGTGGCTCAAATGTCCTTGCCCTAAGTGTCCATCATAATCAGCTGCAATATCCAAACATATGAGATCTTAACAAATCTCAAGGTTAAATAATTAATACTAGCATTGCTCCCACTGATGGTAATGATCATCCATGATCCATGCAAGACATCCATGTTCTTACCTGCTTTTCCCACCTGGAATCTGTCTCTGTTAAGTGGTTTGATTGGTGTGTGACCTGCGTAAACATATTACCTCCATGCTTATGCTGATTAGATTCGATTCCGGTTGGAAATAAACATGCTATGGTGCTTCAATCTTCTTCCAGCACGCATGGATTCTTAGCAAAATAATTACTTTCTGACGATTTCAGTCTGAATGATAACTCCATTTCTGCCCATAAAATGAGACGCAAATAGATTTCCTTACATGAACCTAGTCAAAATAAAATAGATTATATAAATAGAATAAAATTGCTGATGAACTTTTGGGTTACATTAGGTTAAATGTAATGTTTCATATTTGGTGTACCCCCGCCTCCCATGTTCTTGGAGGTGATGAATAAGCAACTTAGCCTGCGCTGAATGGTCCCTTGCCTCTTGCTCTCATTGGGACAGCCTCCATTATTATTTCAGTTTCTGAATTGTTTTCATTTCCCCACGTAAATTCTTGAGACACTGAGATTGACTTATTTCAAGGTGAACGATAATGTTTGTTTGTAAAAGCTTGGTTTTGGCTGAGAGGTGATTTATGGCGTTAATTGTGTTGTGAGTTGTCATTTAGATAAAAAGCAGCAGCCACTTGCTTCAGCTCTCCGTACAAGCAGCAGCATTTTCAACATCCTTGACTCTCTTTGCAGCTGATCAGGGTAATACCATCTTTGACATGGGCTAATGCTAACACATTCAAAAATGTTGTCCTAATACCTTCTCAGGATGTCGCTGACTCATGCTGATTTAGAAGACTTTTCCTATGTCACCCTGGAGCAAAGCACTTAACCTGGTTTGACCAGCGTTAGATGTGGTTGTAAATGACCTTGGTTCTCACCTTCCCCTTCTCTCACTGTGTGTGTCTGTCGTTTGCTGTCCTGAGGGATGTCCAGCTTCTACTGTGAGTCATTGTTAAAGTCCAATTATGTCTGACCCAACCAGAGGCGGGATGCTGTGAGGTGTCCAGACGGTTGACCGTACTAAGATTGAAAGGATTACAGAGGAGAGGGCAAAGTTATGCTCTTTTATTCCACTAACCACTGGAAAAAAATATTCTAATCAGAATCATGCTATAGGGAGAGACCATTTTGATGCTTTAGTTTTAACCTTGTTTATTAGCTAATGTGCCTGGATGGCAGCCCAACTAGTCCCACCCACAACATTTGAGCTCGGGAAGTTCGTTCTGGAATTGTTCCGTTGAGGAGCAACTATGCCTGAACCAGAGCTGTTCGGACCAGTCTAGTTTTTCCTTGCCCCTGTTGCTCTTGGGTGCTCCTTGTTGGTGCCCCCATCCCAATCCTCCCCCACCTTTCTTATGCAGCCCTTGCCACTTAATCTACTAAACCCCTCTACTATTGCACTTTTTGCCCCCCCCCCCCATAAATGCACAAATAGGCATAATTTCACTGCATTTCTTACATCCAGTAACTATATGCATGTGACAATAAACTTCCTTGTATCCTTGTATCAAATTGTCTGGGCGATGATGGACAGATTGGGGCAGCCGTGGCCTACTGTTTAGCACTTCGGACCTGTAACCGGAGGGTTGCCGGTTTGAACCCTGACCAGTAGGCACGACTGAAGTGCCCTTGAGCAAGGCACCTAACCCCTCACTGCTCCCCGAGCGCCGCTGTTGATGCAGGCAGCTCACTGCGCCGGGATTAGTGTGTGCTTCACCTCACTGTGTGTACACTGTGTGCTGTGTGTGTTTCACTAATTCACGGATTGGGATAAATGCAGAGACCAAATTTCCCTCACGGGATCAAAAGAGTATATATACTTATACTTATAGATGAGCAACAGTAGATACAGCAACAGTAACAGCAACAGATACCTGACGAAGACCTGAGTGGTCGAAACGCTGTAACCTACCATTAAACTGGGAGCATACAAGGCAGTGTGCAGATATCTTTTCTTTTTTCTTCAGATGAGCAACAGTGCCTAGTCTATCACGTCATCTGAGCATGCTTCGGTTGATTTTGTTTGCAACTAAAATGCTGTTGCTAGAAGCTAGACAAATGGCTTCTAAGACCCTGTTCACAAATGGGGAAAACTGCATATATTTCCATTTCCATTTCCGTTTGGCCTTTCATTTACACGAAAACGGAGGTTTTATCACTGAAAACAATTATTTCTGTGTTCTAAGTAGAGATGTGGGAAAACTCCGGTTTCACTTTTGCATGTTATCAGGGGAAAACGGCATTTTTGCATTATGACATGTTGTTCCCTCGTTTGTTTGAAATCTCTGGTCAATCAACCTGTTTGCCGTTTGGACACCCTTCCCCAGTTGTTTTTAAGCATCGGTGTGGAAGGAATTATAGATTATATTATACAAAACAATATTAAGGAGAAGAAGGATGGTTTAGGTGTTGTTCCTACAGCTCGCAGCAAGCTATTTTGTTGCTCTGATTGGTAAGGTCTACCATTGAGTGCAGAGGCATTTTCCCCCCTGTATCGGTTGAAACACACCCCATAATCACGTCCCAATGAAGCAGTGTCAGACTCAAATTCTGACTAGAATTGAGTATGACAACGTCAGGCTATAGCTAATGACCTTTAGAATGTGAATGTCTGAATGTTTGAAGGCAGATTAGAGTTCCACAACTCCTATAGTTGTGCCATGCTCGCAGTGATACATGTATGTCCACAACACATAAAGGTAACATATGACCATGATTACGGAAGCCTGTCTAAAGTAGTTTGTATCTGATGAGTGCTGCATTGCTTCTAGTGTTGGTCTCTGGCACTTCCCCTCTATGAATCAGCCAGTGTCACGGTCAGCTATTCTGCCATTATTTGTTTAATTTATCAAGAGGCATTCCAGGAAATATGATTCTTTTTGTTTTTGCATGTTGATGGAGAAATCACACTACATTCACTCTGTGTGGGCTTAGCTGGCAATAGATTTGGCTCATAGTGCACTACAGTGTTTATTTCCCTTTGAGGACACACTATACCTGAATAATTCGTAGTCAAGGTAACTCATTATTCTAATGTGTAGGCTGTGTAGGAAAAAGACACAACTTAGCTTGGAGGCCACCAGCTGAATGAATGAAATCCTGAATTCATTCATTCAGCTGGTGGCCTCCAACTTAGCACAATTGTTCAATGTTGTTTCCATCTTTCATTCAGTTTGATCCAATTTACGAAAAACGGAACATATTTAGGAAATGTACTGTTCTTTCTCATTCTCAAAATATTAGGTTATTCTCAAAATATCACAATATTGTGACTCTGTCCAGTATATTTAAAATGTGTTATTGGGTAGCCTAAAACAGTACCTGTTATTTGAGACTCAGGCCCAAATTCCAGACATGCAGTTTCAGATTAGTTGTGACCAAAGAGATAACTGAAGAGCCAAGTTGCCCCTACCCCCACACACTGCATCACCAAACAACTTTTTGTACGAGACAATCAGTGTGGTTTCAGTTTTTTTGTTTGACTGAAAGACCTCTGCTCCAGCAGTGATGTTGAGATGAGAGCACCGGGCCTTTTTGTTTTCTTAATATGCTCTTTCAGTTTGAAGCAGTTGTGGGCCACAATGTTCAGAGATTTTCAGTTAAAGGTGTGTCCGTTCCCTACATCCCGACTGAAACAAGCACTTTCTTGAAGATCGAATTACCTAGTCACTCACTGCACCAGCACCTTTCTAGGAAACACACAGAATAGAAGCATTCACAAAAGTACATCCCTGTTTGACTGTGAGCAGTCTAGTACAGGAAAGAGATTATGTTATAGGTGTCACTAATGCCATCGGCATATGTTCCATCTAAAAACTCAGTCAACATTCTAAAAGCTCAAAATGGCCTGATCAGTATTCAGATGGCACCTATGGCCACTGATACTAACTTCTATTATAGTTGCTTTAACCCTTCTATTGTAATGTTTACAGTGCCATAAGATCCAGTTCAGAAGTGTGCCCATTATACTGTTTGTGCTTTTGACAGTCCAGGGTTAGCATTGGCATTGTCACTTTGACCAGTCCATGGCTACCAAGCACCATCCACAACAGGGTGCGCTGTGTGTTGTGACACATTCATAACCACCAGTACACTTTTCTGTGGTGCCATGTTGGTTCGATTCATTGCCATGAGCCTTGCGTGATCATGGTGCGATCATGGTGTGTCCTTCTCTGTTGACTGTTGGAAGGTACTAGACTCTGCTGGCTAAGAGCAGCCTTGCTATTTTGGAGACGACTCCAAAATGGCAGATCCATTCAGCCTGGATTTGGCTCTAAGCATGCAATGTGTATTCTACCCATTTCTCCTAGTTCTAGCATATCAACTTATATATTAGTTGTTACAACTTGATTAATAATCTGCTATATCTCTGAGTGGTCATAATGTTGACCTCTACTATCTGCTTGATGTTTTTGTAACAGTGAGGGGTTTCTGCACATAAAAGGAGCACTTCACTGACCTTTTCTGAAAGTGCCTCTATGTTGGATATTGATTACCATTCTTCATGAGCCTGGCAAAACAATAAAAGATCCAAAACTTGACATCCTATTTATCAACCATTTTGGAGAGCCCCATCAGTCATTAATCAAGTGTCACTAGATAACTGAAAAAAATGGATTGAATGTAGGATCTGTTTTTTTTTTCTGATTTCTATTTTTGTTTTCTGTATATAATTGAAAAGGGTGACTGCAGAGCTGTTCAGTGTGTGCACCTCACTCCCTGACACCTTGGGAGGATTGCTACTGGCTGATGCTAGCACCCATGGGTGTTAGCTTTGTGTCTAGCACACCTGTCTGTCAGCCTTGACATTTTAGCTTCTATCCTTGTGTGATTCTGTCTTTCTCACAACACTGAATCCATACAGGTGCAGTCATTTCTTGGCCCTTTGTTCATAAGGAGGCGCCTTGCTGTGGTATCATTCTTATGAAAGGCTTAATTTTTTGTTCACTCCTTGTCTTGCTCAGGATGCACTCCTAACACCATCTCAGGTATGGGACAGCAAGCAGTAAGCATTAAAGAACATGCAAGATTCAAGATTAGACATCTGATATGTCAGGGCATTATTCTGTCAGGACTTACACTTGTGTCTGTGTTCCCTGTTTTGTCTGTGTGACATCGGTCATGCAGATATGATTTTGTGTTGTTGTTTTGTTTATTTGTTGTTTTGTTTATTTGTTTACTGATTGTGCTTCTGTCCATATCCCTGACCTGGAGGCTGATGTGTTTACGGGCAGCTGTGGCCTACTGGTTAGCGCTTCGGACTTGTAACCGGAGGGTTGCCGGTTCGAACCCCAACCAGTAGGCACAGCTGAAGTGCCCTTGAGCAAGGCACCTAACCTCACTGCTCCCCGAGCGCCGCTGCTGTTGCAGGCAGCTCACTGCGCCGGGATTACTGTGTGTTCACTGTTTGCTGAGTGTGTTGTGTTTCACTAATTCACAAATTGGGATAAATGCAGAGACCAAATTTCTCTCACGGGATCAAAAGAGTATATATACTTATACAGTTCCACACATTTGTTTTCTCACTATCATGTTTCTCCTCTTAACAGCAGACTGTAATGTCAGACTCCTAACATCAGAATCTGTTCAGTACGAGATTGTGTTCTCTCCTCTGCCTATTGTGTTTGCTATGTGTCTGTTGATAATTTATCTGCCTGATGTTTTGTATTTGCTTATATTGCTGGTTTTATACACTATCTGTTTTCCTGGATTCATTCGCTTTGCCTACCATGTGGGTCTGTATATCCTACAAATCTGAATATTTCATTTTATTGCTACTGTACATTTCTGCAAAGGCTAATATTTTCAAGTGTTTGTCTGGGCACACTACTGATTTAAAAGGTTGTCTTCTGCAAATGAGCCTAATTTTGTAAAGCGCTTTACACAGAGAGCTTTACTGCAGCTTCATGTGGTTGGGGCTTTGCTTTTGTGAACATGGCCTGTGTAGGCTGTCTATACACTTTTGTGTATTTGTCATGGTGTTTTGTCTCCTAATGTCTGCATTCTTTTATCATGGCCACATGAGTTCCACATATAAGACAAAGAGGTTTATCCTTGTTCTGAGTGGTGGGTTTATCCTTGTTGTGAGTTTCACTTTTTATTTTGAATTAAATCGAGAATGAAATTTAATTGAACACTGCAGTACATCAGTTGGTCTAGTACCTGTGTCCATAATGCTGACAGTGTGGCAGTATCAAAACAGGTCAGTATTGTTAGAAAAATCTAAACCATTCCTTTCAAACTCAAGGCCTGATGTTATAACATTCTCTTAATTGATCTGCACCCTTTTCTGTATCTTCACATACTCACCATTCAGTATTATGTGAAAGTTTAGATTCAGCTAATTATTGGTCTTGCGAGGCTTTAAATATATCTACATTTAACATGAAAATATGTCTACGTTTAACAGAAATTAATTTTACGTTCAGCTGACTTGACCTAAGTAAGTAAGAATCCAAAAGAGTCCAAAGTCACTTGAATAAGAAACACATCCCAAGCAAAGACAGATGAACTAATACTTAAGTAAGCCCATTATAATGACAAGGTCCGCCCAGTTCACTAGTCCACGCTGGTCAGAAGCAAAAGCCATTTCCTATCAAGACCACTGACTAATGTGTGCTACATAAAGGTTTAAAGGGAGAAGTGGAACTGCTGCATCAGTTTTTCAGTAGATAACTTTGCAACTTTTGCGCATCTTCCTTCATGTATCCACACTGGTCTTCCAATAGAGCTGATTCGACTGTGTGGAGTGCCTTCTTTGATGGAGGAACACCATCTTGGTTTGTGAATGTCCTCTCCTTTGTGTGGGTGGCATTTGGAGATAGACTTGAAAAAAAAATCATTAAATTGATTCACATTCAAAGCACGCGTGCTTTCCTGTTGCGGTTGTGTGTGTGCGCTTTGTTCTGTTGCATTTCCTGTAATAACAAGGGTGGAGAGGGGGACATGCAGTGTGTGTGTGACAAAACAATATGGGGGAGCGCTCCGAAATGCCAGACTTGGCGGTGTCCACGGAGGCGCTGCCTTCCTTTGGACTGAGCGATCAAAAGCAGAATCTGGTGTATTTGTCACAGTGAGCAAAGTCCCAGGTGAATATTGTTTGAAACTTTCCAAACTCAAGAGATCAAACCCTGCACTCCATGGCATAGAATAGAATATTCAGCATCAGTCTGCATTCCATCTTTTACAAGGCACTGTACTAAAGAAAATGATAGCCGTCCTATTAACCTTGAACATCTTTGAATAATATACATTAACATCTTGTAAAATCAGTGTATTTGTGGTTGAAAATATTGGCATCATAATGTAGTGCTCATTGATTTACAGAAGAACAATGTAAAGAATGATGCACTAAGGAATATGTGTGTTGCAAAGCAGCAAACAACCTAAATTGGGAACTGTGCCTCTTTCTCTCATTACACATTAGAAAGGAACAACATAATCAGTGCATCTAATTAAAATGTCATGTTAATGTGACATTTCTAAAAAACACAATTATGAGTGAACTTTATGGTGCAAGATTGTTATTAAAAATTCCTTGAGGGAATAAAAAAAACACCCGCAGGTGAAATTAATTAACTGAAGGCTAATCCCTGAACAGACACTTATTAATTTCTGAGTAATTACTCCACTTCTGATCCACGTGAAGGAGACTTTCCGTTCACCTTCTCTTTCTCACTGTTGATGGCTGCCTTGCCACCGTGTGTGATACAGTGTGCAGCTGGAAAATAATATCTCCAAAAGTGCAAGAGCAGGCTGACCTTAACAAGACTGGCAGGAGCGATGGGGACTTATGTAGGCACTGGTTGGTGTTATTTGAACCAATTTGATCCACATGGCTGATACCTGTCCCCTCTGTCCTTGGCGATCTCATTAGCACAATAACTCACACCCCTACTCCCCCACACCCCCATCCCCATATCTGCTCACTGTTTATCTGATTCTTTCTTTTATTCCCGTTGAAAAGTACCCCATGTTCTCTCTTTCTCCTTCACCACCTCTCGTCATGCTTTTTTCTTCTGTTTACTCTTTTTTGCCCTTTGAAAAGGTGTTATGGGCAACATTCAGACATCCATTGATTCACACTGTTCAGACTGAACTCGCTGAACCATTCACATTTTCATATGAGATTTTGTTCCACGGCTACTCTCTGGTAGCATGTGGACATTATTAATGCTATGTGGCCCAGAGACCAGCGCCCATTTGTGCTAACAGTGTACAGTGAAGCACTCTGGCAATTGTTTCCGCCCAGCACACTTTTATTTGCGCTGTTCACTAATAGAACATCAGCAGCTGAGAGCGATGCTCATGTGCCCATCCAGTCCCTCAGCGCCGCCCTCACCACCAGCCTCCTCTCACTCACACTAAATTAAGCAACACAATTATCTTAGGAGCCCTGTCTTTTCAACTTAGATTTCCCTTCATGGTTAATATTTCGAGATGTGATTGCGCAAACGAGCCCCGCATCCCCCTGCCTCGTCGAGCAAGACATTACGGAGGCGGAGGAATTCTTAGACTCTGAGATTGTCTCTGTGCCCAAAGGATCCGTCTTGTGGAAGCATCAGAGATGAGGCACTAACCCCCTTCTCCACCACTACCATCAGGTTCACTCTACGCTCCCACCAGCACCCCAAGAGCTGTAGGAAATCAAAGAGGCCATTTTAAATGGATGTGTCAAAGCCATTACAAGGGGAACATTTGGAGGAGCTCGAGGCGGCCGCGATTGAACAGAGAGAGAGAGACTCTGAAGCCTTTTCTGGTGTATTACAGAGACGTGTCAGAGGAGCAGGAGGGAACCAGAGGAGGGGGCTCAAACCCGGGGCGGTGGGGGTGGAATCAGTGGGGGAAATGGAAGCCACGCTGGAGGTGAATGGATGGACGGCCCTCTTAGGGTATCAGAGTGTGGCTCGGTCACGGGAGAGGAAGCTGTGAGTGGAAATAAATGGAATCACCAGCTGGGCACTGCCCAGAGAGGGTCATGCACAGTGGCCATCTCCTGAGCGTTGTGTCAAATGACTCCGAGCCGATCACATCTTCACCCTCGTGTCAAACGGTTCAGAGCCCATCACATTTTCTCAATGTCTTTTTGCCTCGTGGGCCGCTGCTCCATACATCACAAGGATAAATACCCGAGGCAGCGACTTGGGGGCAAGTTTTAAATGCTTTAGGCTTAATGTAAAAGGGGCGTGTGTGATGGAGTCACATGGGTGAGAAGTCGCCCTGAGCCATGGTCATTGAGTGTTATGGATCACACGACCCTGACATTCATTATACAGTAGCAGCATGCCTCTCCCTTTGAGACGATCATAAATTGAGGAGTCATAATGAGGGTGCATCACAAACAGGGGAGTCAAGCACATGGGCATTATGGGTAACAGACGTCCCGCTAAGGCTATGATGGGAGCTGATGGGGGTGTAACGAGAATCAAATGAAACTCACTAGATGAAAAGACAGGCATCAAACAAGCGGCTTGACTATTTGTAGAAACCAATGTCAGCGTCTCCTTCAACTCTTTATTTTGCTGCTCCTTGGTCTGTTTGGAATAAGAGTTCATTTCTGCACTCTACTGGATTTGGATTCTGGCTTGGGTGTTCAGATTTGAGCTACATTCTTCATTCTCACTCAAGTTTGATGCTTGTGAGACTTTTGCATGAATTGAAAACATTCAAAATGGCAATGAAATAGTTTTGATTACCGGTACATGCATATTCTAGAAAGTGAAAAAAAAATGGCCTTGAAGTTTTGCTGAAAGTCTGTAATCAAACTGCGGAATAACACTTCCAGTCAATGTTACTACTTCTTGCTAACTTTTTTGTTTTTGTTTATGTGCTCCTTCACTGCACCCTATGTGTGTGTTTCCAAGTGTGTTTGTGTAAGTATGTGTTAACTTGCCTGCGGTAATTATGATGTTCAGGTGACTAACCGCAATCTCTGGATCAATCAAATCAGACTGTATTCACAGAAAATTGCATCATGGATTCAGACTCCAGAGATCCAAAGTGGAGTAATGAAACAGCTAAAAGCTTGTCGGCTGCTACTCTCCTTCTCATTGAGCATCAAGCCTACTGCCCCCCCTTTCCCCATCCCACCACCACCACCGCTATCTCTAACACCAACTTGCTCATATCACCCCATGTCAGTGAAAATGAGTTTCAGAGAGATGCACCATCACTGGTGCGTGGCAGCCCTTGATGGAAGACATAAATGCACAAATGCACAAACACAGACGAACGTCAGCCCATTACAAGCCCCAGGGGAGGTCCCCGGTCCCTGCGCTATATCCATCACATGAACCCGGCCTGGCCAGCCAGCCGTCTGCAGAGATACTGCCCCCCACTGGCCATCGCTGAGGACGGAACAGATGGAAAAACAAATTAAGATACCACGCAGAGTAATGGAAGATGTCAGAAGTGCTTTAACAACAAAGATGGACTCGTGCTTTGTGATGTGAATATCAAATAGCCCTTTTCTGCTTTCAATGCCATGTTTAACTATGCTCACAGCTACAGGCCAACAGAAGAGAACAGAAGGCTGTGAGAATATGCTACAAAAGCTTTGGTCAAGAAGACAATAACTAGCCCACATATATTCTTTTATCTCAACACATTAATATGTATTGCACATTCTAGGTTTTTAATTTAGTAGGGTTGTGCCTGTTCAGACTTCTTAAGTTCTTATTCTCCTTAAGAGTGTGTGTGTGAGTATGCATGAGTGGTTGTATGTGTGAGCCTGATATGCATAGCTAAGTATAGTAGGTAATGCGTCTTGCAGTGATATATGGCTTCTTAGTCCCAGAGACTTCCTGCTTTCTGAGCAGGCTATCTCCACTGGCACATTAGTAGGGAAGAGGAGCCCCAGCGCCTCATGTATAAACATAGCCCATACAATGCTATCTAAACAAGTCCTCCAGTCAGCTGCCTGATAAGAGCCTGATAGTGGCCTGTTGTGGGCTTAAACACAAACAGAAGAATGCGCTATGGGTGCGTTTTGCCTGCGTTAGGGGCTTATTTATCCTCCTCACACCTCAGTACACAAAAAGGCATGCCTGGGGACACCAGAGATTAGCACCTTGGCACCGAAGATCCATTGCTTAGAATTATAACCACTTGCCCACCCAAAAAACTCCTCACCATTGGAGAGAGGGGTGAACGCTGAAGTTCTTCAGACAACATGCCCCCTGGCATCAGTATTTCATGCCTAAGGCAGCACCCAGTTAGTCAAAAACCTGATTAAAAAGGTCATAATCCTACTTGATCAACAACATTACATCAATATCAAGCGTTCCAGACGCGCATTCGCAATGTCAGGGACTTTATTCTCAGTATTATAAGTCAGTGTAGCATCAAACTGAGTTTAAGGCCGTTGTTCTTTTAAGACAGAGGCAGCTTTCTGAGCATCCTGAGCATCCTATCTTGTAGTATGGTTCCAGCATCCAGTGATGTTTTATAGGTACAATGACATTTGAGCAGATAAGCAATCAAGATTCTATGTAGGTCCGACCCACAAGGCATGTAAACATTCTGTGATTGATGTTATTTGTCTGTTCGCGCAGAAACGTGTCTTGCCTTTAACAAGTGCTCCTGACTGCATAATTATGCATAAATACTGAATATAAACTCATCAGCCATCAAGCCAGAGAGAATTTTATTGTGGGAGGGTATGTTCTGGTTTCAGATGTGCCAGCATACTTATGACAATGTGTAAAGCCTAGTCAGCTATGCAGAAGGGTAGCTGTAAGACATTGCTGAAACATTAGTTTATTTTTCTCTGTTCCCATTGCTGTCTTTGTGGATTGGCATCTTAATAAACTAGTTTGCATTTTGTCTCGATGTTGCATTTTCACCCCTCGGTGCTCACAAAAGGACCTCGTTTTGGCCACATCACCGTACAATGCTTAGCTGAAATACTTTCAAATCGGTCGGCAGAAGTGTGGGTTGTGCACTTCAAAGTTCATTCTATTTCCATATAAATGAACGGCTGTGTGTGCACTTTTGAGAAAATGTGACATTTTAGTTGGGTTAATGTATTGGGTATGTTTTTCAAAGCCATCATCTGTGAAATTACAAAAACTGTACAAGCTCCTGTGCAAGTGATGGTGTGTGCAGAAGCTCAATAATGTCATTACCAAACAAGTCAATTACCGGGCAGCCGCGTGAAGCTGCAGCGGTCGTCTCGGTGCTTAGCTGGCAGACAGTGGGTACAGTTTGGGTGGGATGTGTCAGGCGGAGGTGTGTCTGAAATATTTTTCTGTGCCCTTGGCAACCGTTAGCATGTCGGATCTGTTAAGGAAACTCGCAGTCTGTGGGAAAATGTTGGTAGGTAGGATGCGAGAGAGCGAGAGAGAGAGAAAGAGAGCAAAGCATGGTTGTGGAAGGCGGAGAGAGTATGACACAGATTATTCATTTCTGCAGGTGTAATCAGGTGTAATGGATGGTCAGTCCAGACCCCTCCTTACTTCATCATCTGCTCTCATCAGTCACCTGACTGGCACCATACAAGCCTGCTTTCATAACTCCTTCTCTTACTGCTCTTCCGCTCCCCCCTTCTCTGCTCTTTAGTTATTCCTCCAGAATTCTCATTTTGCACTTTGTTGCACATCATATCATCTGCCCACATTTCATTCATCCCCCTCTCTCCTCTCTCTATATTCCTCCCTGGCGTGTTCTTAGCTGGAATGCACCAGAGTGGAAACGCCACTCTTCCCTGCCTGACACGGCCCCCCAAGAGGCACACTGTACTGGCAGTCAGAAATGATTTAGTATATGAGGGGTACTTCTGAAGGGAGGAGAGACAATGAAAAATTAAAAAATAATTTTCTTTGAAAGTTATATTTCTTTTCCAACATGTCAGAATTGCCATTGGTTCTTTCCCCCTCCCTCTGTTAGGGCTGAGGAAGTCTGTTGATGGTGTCATCTGGTTTCATCTTGAGCAGCTCCTTTGTTGCTGGGAGACCATGGAACAAGGCATGATGGCTAAAAGATGATGTGAAAAGGGTATGCTCTGAGCTCTGACAAAGAACACATATGAAAGGTTACAGACCTGTTGGTTTCGCTGTTGTGACATACTCTGTGTTGTAAGATGCTTTATACAATATACTGCATTCACACATTGCTTATTAAATGTGAGATAAAATGTGGCTAATGTTTATAGGGAGTATCATTTAGAGCAGCTGCATGTTGACCAAAATTATAAAAGTTAAAAGGAGCTGTGATTAATCCGTAATGTACACTTAATTCTCAGTACAACATGTAGGCTTAATAGCTAGCATCATTAGGATTAGGAGAAGCCATAAACGTTGAACTATTCATTACATGACCTCAGTGCTCTTCAATAAAACTCAACGGCGGTCTGAATGTGTGATGAGCTTGCGTCCCAGCTTTCTCTGCCTTTTGTAATTGCGCTAATGAAAACCGTCGCACCATTGTGTCTAACAAGGACAGACGTCACTTGCGCTCTGGCGAGATGCATCGCGCCAGGATGCACGATAATGGGGATTAATTAACACATTCTTGTCATCTCGCTTCTGTGCATGGCCTGTCTCAAACCAGTTTAATTGGCCCTTAGTAATCATGAGCTTTTCCCCCCTGATGGCTAAAACAGTAGTGGCCCTACGTCCAATGCGGAACAGGGATGCCCATTCATGCACAATGAAAGTGTTATCATGATGTTTTCATTGCCATGGCAACTGCCTATTAACCTCAAATAGTCAAAGAGTAACAGTGATTGATGAGAGCAGTGTCTCCTGACCACTCCACCTTCACCACCATCACCACCCACCAATCTGAAGCAACAGAACAGATCTGTATGTGAGTGTGTGTGTGTGTGTGTGTGTGTGTGTGTGATGGCTCGCCCAGACCCGTGTTTAGCACTGCGATGTTCTCCCTCATCTGACATGCCTGACTCTGAGCACCCAGAGCCACGCTTCCCCCTTATCTCCACAGCTTCACTAACTATCCCATAATATTACTATCAGCTTCTGAGACATCTGAGGGAGAAAGTAATCCTTTTGCTCGGTTCACACTAAATGATTGGCACACTCACACCTTTTTCCCTCACTGGGCCAAGGTGCCTGTGTAGAGATTCCCTGAAAGAATGTAGATTAAGCATCTCCAGCAGAACTGAATATTCCATCCGTTGGCTGCATCAGTTGGCTGAAGATGCGAGGTGAGCTGTATTTGTACTGTCTGTGGTTAACCGAGACGTGATCGAACACTAATCAGAATGATTTCATCAACTCTAATATTTAACTGTAGACTCAACCTTATTTTATCATGGCTCTTTCTTGAACAACTGTTTTGAAGTGTGTGTGAACGAACACTAATCAGAATGATTTCATCAACTTTAATATTTAACTGTAGACTCAATTCTACTTTTATCATAGCTCTTACTTGAACAATTGTTTTGAAGTATGTGCGCGTGCGTGCGTGTGTGTGTGTGTGTGTGAAGGGTAAAGAGTGTACCACACAGTTCTGTTTGCAAATCTTAGCAATGTGGCTGCATGGTGAGTGTGAGGCCAGATTCACGATGGGCGCTCTCCAACACACTCCTGACCAGCCATCCACACTGGGGATGATGGCGGAAAGGTCAACACATCGACCTTGTTAAAACAACACACCAGGATGAAATCTACAGGGAGGGAAATCACACACACACACTCAAACACACACACACACACACACTCACACAGAGAGAAAGAGAGGACTGCAGAACTGCGTCACCTGGATTCCTGTTGTACTTATGTCTGTAGGATTGTGTAACAAAAGATGCTTGGCCATAAACATTCATGCTGTGTGCCCTATTGCTCAGTGAATTCACTCATCATTCATTGTGACAGCACTGCAAATGACAATCAGGGTACATAAATATCTGATACATTGTAATGGCTTCCCTGAAAATCTCAACATTGTTTCGATCTTTCCTCCAAATCAAATACGGCGAACGTAATTGTGTTTTTTTCTGGAGAGTTCTCTGGGTATCCAAATGTTTACTTGCCAGACCACGGCTATCTAATGTCTCTGCAGTGCTCTCTCCTGATCCCTAGTGCTTAAGAGAGGAGTGATGCATCAATCATGACAGAGTGCCCAGGCCATCCTCCCCTGGGCGCTAATGGCCTCTGTCCTCACCAGGATCGCTGTTTACCGGTCTGGCTCTTACCCTGGCGTACAGTAATCACCGTATCCCCCTAACCTGACAGCCCGGCAAGCACTAAGTGGCATGGGGGCTTTGTAAAGAAGTCTGTGTCCTTTTCCCTGCCTCTCCCAGTATCTGCTGTCGTGTTTGTTGACAAACACCCTGTCAGTCATGCGCCAGCCGCTGATCCCGAGTGTTTCCTGGGCGATGACAAGTGCTGCCAGGGGAGTGACATCCTGGCAATGTGCTCTGTCTCTCTTGCCCCTGTGAATGGTAATGCAGAGTTGGTGTGTGTGTGTGTGTGTGTGTGGGGTGGGTGTGGGTGCAGAGATAGAGGGTGTGCTGAAGATCTTCAATTTATCTGTACAGTCCTTCTCGCTCACTAGCTCTCTTGCTTTCTCACTCTGCAAGAAAAGCTGAAATAGCAGCTTTTTAAACAAATAACCTCTGAACATGAATGAGTCGCTAACAGTAGCACTTATACGTGGGAACAAGAGGTTGAGTGAAAATGGTTGAGAATTATTATAATCTGAGGGCTGCTATTCAAACTTCTATTTTATTCAAAGTGTGTAACATTTATTGACACCAAAGAGAATGGAGAAGGAATTGTGTTTATTTTTGTGGTTATTTTCCTGTCATTTCTGGCCTGTTATTGAAGTACATCCTACATCCTACACTACATCTCAGGACCCATTAATTATATCCATAATTCAGAGGCAAAGGCTAAACAAAGACACACAGACTGAATGAAAGGGAATGGAAGACCGCTTGTCACTATTTTTTTCTTGCTAGTTTTACAAAGAAAGACTGAGTGCATTGTTGGTGATAGTTTGTCTCCAGGCATGTGTGCATTTTTCATTCATATGTACACCCCCACACATGCTCACAGCCTTTCTACCTTTTTCAACTTTTTTTCCTGTCATGTGATCGTGCTCGCCTATCCTTTCTGTGTCTCCACCAGGGGCTCCTTGTACTTCTGTGCCCTTAGAGAAAGTAAGCCAGTGCTAGAATGAGCTATCCAAACAAGCCAGAGGGTATTTAGAGAGCTCTGCTGCGTTTTGATTTAATTTAACTAGTACTCAAGGCAGACTTTATCTCATAGTACTATCCACTTCATTCCCCTGTCATTGTCACTCAGATATAGCTACACATAATGCTACAGGATTTGACATTCAACAGTATGTGTACATATGTATGCTCATGCTGTTGTGAATAGGTCCCCTTAGTTTCTCTGTGAAAGAAAATGAAATGGTTTGGTAATGAGGTAGGAGCATCGTTGTCTGTCTGTCAGTGTCCTCGTTATACGCTGCTTCGTTAGCTGCCACCTTGTTAGCCCCCTGGCTTGTTATTCCAGGGCTACCATTCAACCTGATCTCCAGAGAGGTGGAGCGACACCTGTGGCCGTCTGTCTAAAGGGGCTGATCAGCGATCGTAGCACTCCTCCACATCTGTGCTTTAGCCTCTAACACACACACACACACACACACACGCACACACTCACACTGAGGGCCTGTGATCTACACACTTGTCACAAACAGCACCTGTGCTCGGCCATCCACCTGTGTAGCGGCACAAGCAGTGCCACGCGTCTGACAGGTGAGTCCACGTTTGGCCAGCGATTCTCCGTTAAACACCTGCCTGATCCATCTCCCCTGGGGGCGTTCAAGATGGCTCAGCGGATGTTGTGTTTTTCTCCTCCAAAAGGGGATTGGGGTGTTCTGCAACAGTGTTGTGCGTAGTAGTAATGATGGTGTTAAGTGCTGCTTACCCCAATTTTCCTATTGTCCCCGGGGGCAAAACCGTTTTGCCCGTTAATCCGGCCTGTGTGGTCGATCAGTCACGCCCCATCTTCCCAGGACATGCCGCCTGCTCAGATTCCTTTGATTCAAGTCGCCCGTAATGACATTACCCCTGCTCTGTATGGGAGCCCTGGCATTAAAAAAGAAGGATTTCCTTCAAATGTTCCCTCATTACCCCCCTTTCCCATTTGCATTTTTATGAATCGTTACGTAGATTGATACATCAAAGTTCAGCCAAGCTCTCCTTCGCTCTCAATTATGCATCTGCTCACGGATGCAAATGCTGAGCTCAGTTTGCCAGCGTGCCCGAAAAAACCCAGGTATTAGGAACTTTTAATGGCGTGCGTAATTGTGTTATTAGTCATGCGCTGGTCCATTCGCTGCATCGGCTGGGGGAAAACGGAAACCCCCAGTTCACGTCCCTGGCTATTTCAGCCGATAAAAATAATGCAACGGTGAGAGTGGAACCAATAAAAAAAGATTAACTTACTTGCCACCGTTAATTACGGGTGCTCTAATTCCACTGCAGACACATTTTACACCAAGGAAATTATTTGCAATTAATGGTTGGCAATTTGGGAGATAATTTCAAATAAATGTTGATGGAAAAACATGACTTGACCCAAATTACCGCACTCCCAGTCTGTTTTAACAGTACTCATGCGTTGCCGTCTATTTAAGTAAATATGCTGTGAAAGAACGTCCAAGGAGAGGATCAAAGAGCCATGCTTAAGACCTCATCTTAGCTATCAGTCAAAAACTGAATTAAAGGAATGGCTGTGGCAATTAATACAACGAGCTCAGGAGCTGCAGAGCTGCTGGGTATTTGCTCTTGAATAGCTCGCACAGAGCCATGTTCCATACTGCTACTACCAGATGCTGAGGTTGCTCTAATGTAATTTAGATGAATGAAACAGGTGTCTAGGAGTGCTGGTTTTTGGACTTGTCAGCTTTTCTTTTCCGATGCTGGGAAAACCAAGTTTTCCCAACTCTGATATTTCCTGTTGACCTAAAGTATGTATTATTGGATGGAGTTTTGATGCTGCTGTGAAGCGTGGCGACTCTGGCAGCATCCTACTCTAGCCTGGTAGGTCTGGTCAAGTGGGACAGATGGCACGGTAGCAGATGCAGCACCCGAGAGAGAGAGAGAGAGAGAGAGAGAGAGAGAGAGAGAGAGAGAGAGAGAGAGAGAGAGAGAGAGAGAGAGAGAGAGAGAGAGAGAGAGAGAGAGAGAGAGAGAGGAGAGAGAACACACAAGTGTCACCCAAGCTCTGTTTCCCCAGACATCTGTTGGACAAGCATGCCTGACATCGTCCCCTCATGTACAGCATTTCTCTCTGGGAAAGAATGGCTTGTCTGCTGCTGCTGCCACTCCCCCACTCTCAGACACGCTCACACGCAGTCATGGATACCACCCCCTGCACAGCAGCACTGCCCTCCACCACGTGAGACATCACTCCTTGTAATTAAATCAAGTTCATTTTTATTATGCTAATAATTTGCGACAAGCCAGTTTCAAGGCATTGGATGGGAAGGACGACAGTGTGAAGAACTCGGCGATGAGTAATTAATGTGTTTTTTAATTGAAGTGGAAGGCACATACAAGAGGGCGTTTTACGTTGGGTGAGGGAGAAATGTGGTAGATGGGCTTTCTAGTCACAGTGTGTGTAAGAGAGATTGATACTTTTCCCCAAGCTGGACAGAAATGGTTGTGCCAGTTTTAGTCTTTGACAGGAGAAATCATGATATTCATCCAATTTCAGCCATTCTGTAACACGTTGGTGAATGTGCAATGTTCTTAATGCAAAAGGTTATTTTTTTGTTCTCCTCCAGACATTTGGCTGAGACATGTATGTGTCAAAGAACAGGCAACTGTGAGAGGGTGAGACATGTATGTGTCAAAGAAAAGGCAACTGTGAGAGGGTGAGACATGTATGAGAGGGTGAGACATGTGTGAGAGGGTGAGACATGTATGAGTGTGAGACAATGCTAATCTCCTACACATGCCTTTGTACCATCACCGCACTTCAATCATCCTGAAGGTCAGTGTTTCCAGGGGCGGTCTGTGTGTGCCTTGCACATGTCGTCTCACCCCTGTGATATGTGTGCTGGAAGGGGGCTTAATGCTGCCTGATAAGGAGATCTGCCAGGCACCTTCCACGGCAAACACGGGGCTCAGAGGGGAGACCTCTGATAAGCGACTTAAGCCAACATGAAAGAGGATGGCGCACACCCATCGCACATGACGAGTGGTACTGATGAGTTGCCTATCCGCTGTCCGCTGACAGACATGAGGACATGGGAACTACATTGTCGTAACATCTATGTTACCATGGTAACTACATTGTCATAACACCTATGTAACAAGAGATGTTTTACGTCTGCGCCCCAAAAAGTGGAACATAAAAACTGTATGACTCACTGCGGAAGGTGTGGAACATCTGTGACTGTATTGAATGTTTTTATCTGTGCATGTCTCATGTGGAATATCTGAAGTCCATTTTTCACTCAGCGGCACCACGAGGGAGGGAGGTGGGGGGTTGGTGGGTATCACAGGACCTGGGCTCCAACTCATTTACACGGTGAAATGAAGTGAGAGCCTGTGGCCTGGCGACTCCTCTGTGGGAGGGGTTCTCTCTCCTCAGCAGTGCCAAAGAGTCCCATGAGACCTTTGAACCTGAGGTGAGAAACGTGTTTTATGAAACCTGTTCTCACACTTCCATGCCCTCCCTCCCTTTCACTTTCTCTCTATCTATCTATCTATCTATCTATCTATCTATCTATCTATGTATCTATCTATCTATCTCTCTATCTATCTGTCTATCTATCTATCTATCTATCTCTCTCTCTGTCTGTCTGTCTGTCTGTCTGTCCCTACTTATTCCACTCTCTCACCCCTTCTGTGTCTGTCTCTCTCTCTACACTCCTTCAACTCCTCTTACTCTCTCCCTCACCTCTCTCCCTCACCTCTCTTCCTCACCTCTCTCTCCATCTCTCTCTCTTTCTTTCACCTTTCGCTCACCTCCTTCAAAAGTCCCAAATCTGAAAGCGATGGGAAGTCTCCAGAGGGGGCCAAGGCACATACAAAGTATGAAGTGCTCCTGATGAGCCCTCTGAAGATACCCTTCTCATTTCACACACATATGAGCGATTTCTCCACTCTGTCCACCAGGAATTGGTTGAGGCGAGAGGGCTGCCTAGAACAGCTTTAATGAGACACTTGCTCCTGCCATTTGTCTGTGCAGGTCAAATTTCATATGACACATGCCTCTCTGGATGTATAATGATGCCCTCTGATTTTGCTGTTTCTTACAAGTAAAATTGTAACATATCACCATAACACACATTAAAGACATATTTATAAACATATATAAACATATATCATTTTTTTTATTATTATTTTTGTATTATTTTTGGGGGTGGGGGGTTATGTTATGTCTTTAATCTGACAGTGTGACAGTAATCAAGTGGTAGAGAGAGATGAGTTGGAATTGGGATATGATTCTGGACTCAAACCCTGGTCATCATTCTTAAAGCTATTTTGAGGTGAAGGTGAATAGAAAGTACACAGTTTTACAGTTAATGAGGCATTGTAACTTTAGCTATGTAGTTTTTTCTCAGTAATTTCAATAGCCTGTAAATCTCCCTACATAGTTACATGTATATGAAAGAACTTGATCCTGTTCTTAATATAACCTGATACAATGGCATTCATAAATAGAACCATTTTATGAGGTCATGGGCATACTCATACTCGCTCACTCACACTCTGATTTAAGGTTCTGTTTTGGCAGTCAAAATGTCTGTAATGTTTTTAATCCAATAAAGTTGATTGTATTTTCCTATTAAGTGCCACTGCTATTCCCTGTCTACAGCAGGCTGTGCATGATTTACCGGTATGCTTGCTCTGCCTAGCTGTGGCTCTATAGTGCTATTCTCATGCAAGAGCACTTTTGGATTTGTGGGTTTTGCAATTGTATCTGCATGAATCTAAAGTTGGTTTAAATTGGAAAAGAAAGTATTTGTGAACATGTCCATCATAAAACCTTTCCTTCTTCTTGGGCAAACGATTTTCGATTCCAAAAATAGCCGTTTGTTTGAGACTACTTTTTAAAATATGCCTAAGGCCTCACACTCCTCATTTGAATGAAATGAACCCCAGTGCCCATTACCTAGAGCACAGTGTCCAGCTGTTGCTGCCGATGGCCTCAGTTACAGGCCCACGCGTCACTTCCAAACTGAGATTGATTAGAGTCTCTGATGGAATGTGATTCACCTGGTGCCTTGCCATCTGCCGCATATCGTTTTTTTTTTTTTACCCCCTCTTGGCGGTGGTATGTGCTCTGTTCAGACTGAGTGATCAGGTACTTTACCCTTGCCTTGGCATCCTCTCACAGCCCGTTTCCGCTTCAAGATGGGCGCCAAAATAGCTGTGACCATTTCCACCAGCAGCCACTTCACAGTTGTCTAAAAGCTGCACCCTGAGCTACATTTCTATTCAGACCTGCAGAAGAGAAGATGGCTGCCAGGAGTAAATTGTTTCCAGTAGGCGGAGGCGGTGTGGGCCCGTCGCCTGGTTGTGCCGCGGTTCCTCACGGCGAGGATGACACCTGGGTGGGTGTAGCGGCGAGTGGAGCCCGGAGCCCGCTGCATCGCTCGGAAAATTACGGCTGAGGCAGCGGAGCGGCCACCAATTAGGGTGGTGGGACGGTGGGGCCGTAAAATTTCCCTCGCTGCTGTCAAGCGGGATAAACATACTTTGTTTTCCTCTGGGCAGAGTTCCTCGTCAAGCTTTAGACAGTCACTTTGCATCCCACGCCACTAAGCTGAAGCCTCCTGTGCTGAACAAAGAAGGGGAATGTGGAGAAACGTGAGGAAGTGCAGCCTACACTGGTTATATACATGTGCAGGTGCATACAGTAGTTGTCATTAAATACTTATGACAATGTCACTCATATTGAGTAAACATGTTGATAAGAACCATCTCTGCAAGCGGCGTCATGCAGGAATTGCAACAGGCTTGTAAAATGGTTGGTCTTATAAGTTACAAATATTTTTCATGTTACGCAACAAAGCATTCTGAAGTGCAATCCATCAAGCCTGTCTGTAACCCAAAATGGTTTTGTACATTTTGTGTCTGACCTTGTAAAATGAGCCTTTTGGAAAGTTCAAGCTGAATTCAATAGGTATTCCTCCCAACAAAAACAACCTGAGGCTATGACAGTCGTGTTCATGTTTCTTTTGTTGACATTGCTTACTCACTTGTTCATTCATTCATGCACTGCTCCTCCTTTCATCAAACCAGGTCTATCCAAGGGTTGATACACTTACCATTCTGATTCTGGTCAATCTACCACACACCGTCAGGTCTACACATCACAGATGACAAACGGACAGAATCTCAAGCTGGCACTTTCATTTTTGGGAAGGAGGGTGTGGGGGCTACACATTGGCTGCAAATCTCCTGCTTTCCCTTGAAGTCACAGAATCACTCGGAGAGAGTCACTCAGCCATTGGGTTTTAGCAGCGCTGAATGCTTCAGAGCCACAGGGCTACAGACAGATAAAACAGGAGATGTCACCCTCCTATTTCAGCAGGATCTCCCCGCTGTTTCGCCCACGGTTGTGTCAGAGAAGTCCCCACACACTCATCGCTCGTTTTAGAATGACATAAAAAAAAAAGAGCGAGATTTTGTTTCTTCACCAACGTGGCCAGCAGACATTCAGTCAGGTTTATGCCACGGCAGAGGAAAAAAAAGCAAAGAACTGAAATTGCCCAAGACTGGCACTGCCATGTCGTGTGTGATACACCCAAGCAATAGATTCTCTTCTCAGGAACATCGTCATCCAGGCTACCACCCCTTCCCAATCCCAGCTATACAGTCCAGGTTTTTCCGGAATGTTAACACACCTGTTCCCAATTACATTACTGGCAATTACTTGAAATAGCTCATATATAGAGCCAAGATTCACTCTATCACTGTGCCATGTAGGTTTTGTAACTGGGCTGAGCCAGTTTTTGTTTGCACATCTTCTTGTTTTTCATGTTTCTTGATTGGTTTATACTTTGTCCTTAAACCAAATATTTATGAATTTGTATAGTTTTCTGCTCTCTTATCAAGAGTACACACTCGTGTTGAGCTCAATAATAGAACAGTGTAGCAAGCTTTCCAACATAGAGATATGACCAGTGTAAATAAGATTGCAGACCTGAAGTCACCTCAGTATCACTAGCCAGTGTCACTGAACCAGTCACATCATACTGATTGAAGCAAGTATGAGATGACCGCAGACAATGGCTTGAGCCAGAATTTCGAAATTTTCCCGCTGAAGACACCCTCTCAAAATACTCCCAACGCCCCTGCCACCACCGGTCCGTCAGAAATATGACAAATGTTGTCCGGTCCGTGTAATGAAAAAGGTTGGGAACCCCTGGCTTAAGGGACAGATTAGGTTGGTTCATAATGTTCTTTTGTGCAAATGAACAATACCGATTGTGATATTTGGTTAAAGAGAGAGCTGAAGGTGGCAGAGCAGTTCCATTTTGCAGACCACAACATTGTTTGGGGTGCATCTGTTGTCAGACTGAAGTTAGTAGATTATTTCTGGTAAATCTTGTTTTTGAGATTTTTCCTTGGCAGCTGGAGGCCTTTTAAAGTAGTAGCTCAGTAGTCAGATAGGAAACATGTTCAAAATCCCAATTCTTATTCCAACAAACTTGGGGAGTCTTTCTTAATTTTATTCTCTGTACATGGTTACAGATTATGGAATTACAACTGTGGAAGGTTTAGTACCTGTGGAATATATTTGTAAGTGAAGGACATATGAGTAATACTTAAAATCGTTCGTGTTATTTTTTTGTTAAATCACAAATTAGTTTTACAGTTACAAATCTTGATGCACACACACACAATACATATGAGACACTTCTCATCCCTAAGGTGGTGCAAAAGTCTGTGCACTTGCAGAAAAGATTTGTAACTGTAGGACAACTTTTTGTGCGTAGAATATTGATTTGTAGAATATGTTTGTAATGGTAAAATATGTTTAACTGTAGGATGATTTGTAGCTGTAACACCGATCCGTACCTGTAGAATAGATTTGTAAGTGTAGGGCATATTTGTCATTTTGACAATTGCTTGTACAGATAATTTTTACAGTTACAAATAATTTCTACAGTTTCAAAACGTGATACACATGTACAAAACGTGTGAGTCGATTATTCTTCCATAGCATGTCAGTTTTTTTGTGTGTGTGTGTGTGTGTGTGTGTGTGTGTGTGTGTGTTTGTATGTGTGGTGCATGTGTGTTAATGTGTTTGTGTGCGTGTTTGTGTGTGTCGTGTGTGTGCATATATGTGTGTGTCCATGTGTAGTGTGCTATTCAACCACTTTACCAATAACCTAGCCCATCTGTTACAATAATGCATGCAGAACTGGTTCCTTCCTTCAAAATACAGTAGGGGACTAGTGAATCACCATAATTTAACAATATTAGCAAACATCAAATGTAAAGTATATATGGTTATTTTAAGACACACATATTCACCATACATTAGCTGCTTACTAACATGTAAATTAGTAGCATACTAGCCATTTGTTAGTCATTATAAGTCACTAATTAATACCTTATTCTGCAAGACCATATTCTACCCTTACTAGACCCTTATTTAATAATTTCCCCTATGTAAGCTCCTAATTACCCCTTATTCATAGTTATTAAATAAGTTGTTGCTGAATTATGACCTAAATATGCATGGCTCAGTATGGGGCTTGTAAGGTGGTAGTACCACAAGAACAGTTATTCACCCCTAATAATACTTATCAAAGATGCACTTTTTAAATGGAACTAGACACTAAACAACAAGTGCTAATAGTGTACAAATAACTCATAATGAGTCTTTGTAATGCAGAATATGTTCCCTATTCCAAAGTTGGGTCTAAAATCGATTTTTGTATTTGTGCTAACTTGGCTGTCTGCTTCTTGTGTGTGCTGCAATACACTTAAACAGTGTGAATAGGAGGCAACTTTAGTTTAGGGAACACATGGGGATTAATAACACATGGGGGTTAATAACACATGGGGGTTAATAAGTGCCAAATTAATGCAACATATGCAACAACTTACTTAATAACTATAATGTCTTCCAGAATAAGGTATTAATTAGTGACTTAAGTATATATTTAAGTATATATGTAACAGGAGTTAAAAGGAGTAGGGTGGGGTGAGAAGGGTTAATGTAACCAGGGGCGCCTGCAGGAATTAATGCTATGGTACGCACATAGTTGCCTAGTTGCGTGCCTGCGTGCGTATTCTCTCTCCTGCTCAAACAAAATGTGTGTGTGTTAATTTTGATAACGTGTTCACTAACTTTATGTAGTAGAAAATTGTAAATAGCCTGATGGCATGCAGCTAATGGGATACTGTAGTTGGGAAGGTATGGTGGGCCAATTTGGTGTGAATACACACACACACACAAGGCAAATGTTCTCTTGTTGTTGAGTAGCCTGATGGTACGCACAGTGCGTACGGACGTACTGTACACCTGCAGGCATGCCTGAATGTAACAACAACATATTACAGTTATAGCACTTTTTTTGACACTGAGGGCCAGATGTACTAACGCGTTTGCGCCCACTTCAGGCGTATTTGTTTCACAACATGCGTGTAAAATCATTACGAGGTATGTACAAACAGGCCGCCATGATGTAAAAGCGCAAACTGCCTGTCGCGGGAGCTGAACGTGGGTAATTGCGTTTTTCGTGTCATCCATATGCATTCATGGGAGGATCCAGGGGAAAGTGGGAGTTTAGTGTAAAAAGATGGGAGGGGAAGCGTAAAGAGCGCTTAATTATGTATTCCGTGGTATGTACAAAGACTGCTCCTGAAAGCGCACGTCTATTCTGCGCCTAAATACTTCCGCCTTGTAAAAGCAGGTGTTAATCCAAATTGCAGTTCAATGCGTCAATAAGAGAACCTTTCAAAGACAACAGAATTGCTATTTAGAGCACCAGTTTTGTAAGTATTTGTACTATCAAAAGCAACCTTAACTTTCGTTGGCCTTTTGAATGTCTTACTTTCACTGTCACATCATTCACTTAAACTTTCCTACTTGCTAGATTTGACCAATTTTCCATAGCCTACGTGCACAAGTACTTTGAGTAAAACTACTGATCTTCATTATCTCCCTGCTTGTTGACATCTTATCATATGGTATAATTTCATGATCGCTAAACGTTTGATTCTTTTTAATGTTGTCATCAGTTAACTTCATTCAACTGCGCTCGTATATTCAGTTGTGGACGTTCGTAAATTGCGTTTATGGGCTGAGAAAGGCCGAGAAAGGCGCAGTTTACACTAGTTTGATAAATAACGACGGAAACTTGGGTCTGACAGCGTTCGCAATCTGCGGTTTGTCCATGACGCTGATAACGCTACGTTCGCAAATGTACGTACATCTGGCCCTGAGTGCTGTACATGCTCATACTTTTCATGTTCATACTTTTCAGTTGGCCAACATTTCTGAAAATCCTTTTTTGTATTGGTCTTAAGTAATATTCTATTTTTCTGAGATACTGAATTTGGGATTTTCATTAGTTGTCAGTTATAATCATTGAAATTAAAAGAAATAAATATTTGAAATATATCAGTGTGTAATGAATGAATATAATATACAAGTTTCACTTTTTTTAATGGAATTACTGAAATAAATAAACTTTTTGATGATATTCTAATTATATGACCAGCACCTGTATATACGGCTCTGGGACTGCCCATTTGAGACTTTTAGGGAACTTTGAGAAACAGAGTGCCAGATAAACCTGTATTGAATTTACCTTCCAAATGAGCAAGCCATTTTATCCAAGCAGGGTTAGTATGACACAATCACCAACAATGAAGCTATGGCAGATTATTTGATTTTTATTTGATTTTTAGGACATAATTAGAAAAAAACATCACCTTAGGTCACTGGTTAGGTAAAACAAATACCTATACCTAAATATACAGTATAAAAGCATGAGATATCAGTGATATACGGGGGTGTCACGATTCTCCAAATCCTCAATTCGATTTAATTTTCGATTTTAATGTTACGATTCGATCTTTTTTTATATAATACTATTAATGCATTCCTTATATGTTGTTTACTTTTTTGGGCCTTTTCCTTTCTCTTTCTTTTGAAACCGCTTTATATTTTGAGACCATTCCAACCGCAAGGTTGTAATGTAAACAGAACAAACATTAGGCTAAACAGAGACGTGAACATAGTGAAATGAATCAACACAGAATGATAATTTGATTGTTTCAGCACACTCCGAAGAGACCCAAGGTTAGTGTTCATGGAATATGTTATCAATGTGCATTTTAAGCCTTAAATTAATTTTGGACTGTAACTAGCCTAGATAATCTCACTTGCTAAATTGAGTAGGCTAAGTTAGTGTTAATTGACGTGAATGAACGACAAAATACTTCCACACCAGTGATTTCAAAGTAGCAAGAGGGGCTTCGATTTGTAGGTTGATGTGTATATTTTAATTGGCTGCAGCCTAAAATTAGAGGACTGTTGACTCAGAATGTGGGTGTGGGTTTGTGCATCTTGGCATACATGCTGGACATGACATTGGGGGTGTGGCTGCATAGTCGATTCTACTTTTGAGTTTGAAGTTCGAGATTCGTAATTTCGTTCGATTTTGATCTAAAATCGAATTCGTGACAACCCTAATGTTATATGAGCTTCAAAATAAAAAAGAGCCTAACAAAAGACAGCTATTGCTAGGATGTGCAGATTTTGGTGTTGAATGATGACAGTCAACAAATAATTTGATTTTTATTTTTACAACACAAGTAGAAAATAAGCCACCTTAACACATATGTCACTGCTGTCATATTACATCAATGTATGCATTTCATGGCATTTTGAGCTGAAAGGTCTACTTTTTTGGTTTTCAAAACCAGCCAGCCAGCTTGGAGACAACACCTGCAGCTCCAGACACAGCAGCAGGCGTTTCAATCATCTCAGGGAGAGCTGCTATTCCAACAGCTGGACTTGTTACGAAAGCTAAGCCACCTGCAGGTCCCAAACCTAGTGTCCGCTGTATTTAGACGTTTTGCGATCATTTCATCTCTTTCCCTGGCATTCTGCTTTCTCTGGGCTTCTGCAAACAGTTCACTAGTGTAAAAGCCCTTATTCCATTCCAACATTTCATCAATTTTCTCTAACAGACTTTTGACCTGTGAGATATCGTCTTTTCTGTTGTCAACATATCCAGTCTCGCACTTGGCAACAATCTCCTTCAGTGTAGAACTATTGTTGATGTATCTGGTTACAGGTATGTCTATATGATCTTCACATGTGAAGAGGATGATTGTGTATTTAAATGCGTCTTTCCCAAAGTTGTCTTCGACCCACTGGACAACATTTCTTTCTTCATCAGTTATTCTTGCCCCAAGTTTCATAACCAGTAGGAAAGCATGAGGACCCGGCAAAGAAAACACCAAACATTTATCTATCTCCTCTGTCAGTTGCTTATTAGTCATTTTAGTGTCAAAGATCCCTGGAGTGTCAATGACTGAGAGGTATCTTCACTGAGAGGGCTCTCTCTCCAGCATGCTATTGTTACAGACTCAGCAGATGCTTCATCATGGAACAACTTCTCTCCAAGGATGGTATTGCCAGTGGCACTCTTGCCTGATCCAGTTTTCCCCAAAAGTACAATTCTCAACTCAGATGCCATGTCCTGATCATCTGAAACAACAAGAATCACCATCAGTGGTTGTAGTTGTAGTAATAGAAACAGAGGTAGTAGTATTACTTTTTTCCCTCGTGTGTGTGGTTTATACATTGCATTACATGAGTAGATGTTATCACAATGACTATATTGGAGCTAGAGACATGCAGCCATAACATGCAGCCATGCTTGCCAAAATAACTCAATACTACTAAGTTTCACCTTTTACAGATTATGTTAAAGAAAGTATGAACATTAGAACAAGAACACATTTATCCCTAAACCTCAGGAGGATCCCACGAACATGTCTCACCATGAGCATTACCACACAAGCTCATAACAGCCACACTAGATTATATAAAAATGTTTAAGAGGTATTATATTGTATCAATCAAGGGCCAACCTAAACAGTGGCATGAAGTTATTTTTTTTCTCCGCTGAAGTAATAATAACTTGATTTGAATTTGACTTGATTTTTTTAAGATGTTAAATGGTATAGATGCCTGTCTGTAGTTCAAAAATCTTGATTATGAGTAACTTTACTACCATAATGCAATACATAAACCACACATACGAAAAACACTTATAAAGCAAACTAAAAGCAAAGCAAACTCCTTCAAAAAAAATATTAAATTTCCCCCTGTTCTGTACAGATTTTACAGAGTATAAAAACCTGTTCAAAATACCCAATAGTTCAAAAGCAACATACTTGGCCAGGTCATAGTTTCCATCCTACGAAACCAAATACCCTACTGTTCAATGTAGAAGTAATGCTGCAATCATAAAGTGAAATGATTTTGAATACTCTCATATTGCACAGTTGTGTTTTCATGACACATTTTCAATACTTTCATTAATAACAATTCCATAGTGCCCTAATTTCACGAAAGACAATGCACTCCTTTTCTAAACTAGCACAGCTTGATTAGGTTATCTTTCACCAATTCCTCAGTGTCAGATCACCGCTGTCCAGTTGTAAATGGGAACAATGTATTTAGAATCATATTTAGGCATGTTATTTGTAACTGTAATACTAATGAAAATGGTATGGGCTGCTTGTTGCCACTGAGGCTGTATGCAGTTAAACAGATTTAAAGCTGTTTTAATATGGCTATATATTAAAAGAATATATATATATATATATATATATATATATATATATATATATATATATATATATATATATATAGTAAGTAAGTAAGTAATTTATAAAGCACATTTAAAACAGTGCAAAACTGACCAAAGTGCTGTACAGTGACTAGCTAGAATGAAAATAGATAAATAAATAAAAAGCACGCTGTGTACAGTTGCAACACTGGCATTCAATAGACAAAAAAAAAAAAAAAACATCTGCACGCGGTGTACAGTTGCAACACTGACAGCATTGATTAATAAGATACATAAAGTGAGCTAAGAGCAATTTAGATACATAAAGTAATTAAAACAGTGTCTTAAAGGAAAGAAGAAGCTAAAAACTAAGGGGCAAAGGCTAAAAGTATACATAAAGTACAATAAAAGCAAGATAAAAGAAATGAAGATCTAAGAGGCAAAGGCCAATGTATATAGGTAGGTTTTAAGTCTAGATTTAAAAGCAGCAGTCGTGGGAGCAGATCTGATATCGGGAGGTAAACCGTTCCAGAGGCGTGGAGCTGCAATTTCAAAAGCACGATCCCCTTTTTGCTTCAGGTGGGACCGGCCTACATGGAGAAGATCTTTGTCAGTAGACCTGAGGGGCCTGGATGCAGAGCAATGCTGTAGCATGTCTGAGATGTATATAGGGGCCTGGCCATGGAGGGACTTAAAAACTAGGAGGAGCATTTTAAACTGGATTCTAAAACAAATAGGGAGCCAGTGCAGAGAGGAGAGGACAGGGGTGATATGTTCCTGCTTCTTGGTGCCTGTTAAAAGCCGGGCAACAGCGTTCTGCACCAACTGCAGGCGGGCAAGCTGGTTCTGGGGGAGGCCAAAGTAAAGTGTGTTACAGTAATCAAGCCGAGATGTAATAAATGCATGGCTGTTTCAAAATCTTTAAAGGACAGCGAGGGCTTGAGCCGGGTGATCACTCTCAGCTGATAGTAGCTATTTTATATATATAATGTTCTTACCTGAATGATGTTCTTTTCTGTACATTGTAATCTTCTACACAAGTCCACTGCATACCGTCTAAAGGCAAAAAACCCACAGATATATTAATTGTAGTGATACACCATATTATAGTGTTGTATCCATGACATTGTTTTATCCATAACACCCACTAATGCAGTGTTGTATTCATTTAATTTCTACATTCTTCTGTACTTACAGTAAATCTTCTCTCTGTCTTTGGTTCTTCCATTCAATGAAAGGTTGAATACATGACACCTGAATAATGTAAAACCTGTAGATCCACCTTGGGCATGCTCTTCTTTGGAGATACCTGGCAAGTTATTGAATTACTGGTATTGATGAAGATATGGAGTTTGCCTCTTTTCCCAGATGTGTCACTGTTTGCACACAGGCACAAATGCACACATGCCTGCTGGCACCCACTCACTCACTCACACACACACACACACACACACACACACACACACATTTCCACATTATCAAGTTAAGGGCCTATGAAAAGTCAAAACCTTTTTAGATAATGATAAAAATACTTCTACTGATAATAATAATACAAGTCCAAGGACACTACAATGTGGGTCTAATTCAATTCAAAGAAACAACTTTTCAACCTTCAAAGCATTTCTGCTGACATCCACATTCTTCCACATTATTTACTGATTAGAACATCAATTGCACAGTACATGTGAGGTATTCCTTCATTAATTAAGTTCAATGTGCACTATACATGTCCAAATTTACTGAACAATAATACTGCCATTCGAAACAATACAAATATTTAGCAATGTACTGATACGTATTTCAGTTGATACGTTACATCAGGATTTCTTTACGTATTTCATTGGCTGGGTTAAAACTCGAAATCAGAGTAGTTTTGGTTTAACCCGAGTTTAACTTGGAATCAGCTAATCTTGTGTGAGTCGTTACACAGCAATCAAATTCAACTTTGTGCTCAGCTGCGTGTTAAACTCCAAAACCTTGGTTTTATGGAGTATGGTTTTAAATCGCAGCACAGCTAAACTCGGGTTAAACCAAAACTACTCTGATTTCTAGTTTTAAAGGAGAATTCCGGTGTGATATTGACCTAAAGTGTGTTGAAACATGATACCGAGTGTGAACGTATGTCTCATAGCCCATCTTGGCTTGCTTGGCTTCCCCTGCACTCCAAAATCTGGCGCTAGTTAGCCGATGCTACCAACAGCTTTTTCAATGGTGGTGCTTGACGCATCGGCTAGCCATGCAAATAAATCACTGTTTTACACCATTTACGAGGCTCAATGTATCTCCACACTTCATTGGTAGACTTCCGAGGGCCCTGACATTTAAAAGCGAGACATTGAGAACTTTAAAAAAGCACTGGTAGTTTACTTACAAGGCGATTTATACAGACAGTATCTTCACAAAGTTTAGCGTTTGCAGCCATCTTGAATTTAGTCCGCGATAAATCGAAATGACGAGTAAGAAGGAACAGGTATGATAAGGGATCAGATTCAAAAAATAATTCTGTGGAAATGCATGGATTCCAGTTGCTCAGGGATTAAAGTGAAAAAAAATCGTTTGACTGAACTTTTTTCAGGTCATAAGTCATACGTTGTTCATATCTACCTATAGAGATAGCACCCCTATCGCGACCTATTGGTTTTTAATGTACAAAAAGATGCAAACAGCAAAGTAAAGCACCAAATAAACACCAAAATGAGGCTACAGGGTACTAAGTTACTATGTAATTAATGCCACCTACAGGTGAATGCATAGAACATAACAATCAGGGCGGAGCTTCCGGTATTATTGTGGAGGGGGGGGGAGATGTTTGCCCCCTCACTGATTGTTGCAGTAACCCGCACTGTCGCGTTGGCTTGCACTAGCGTAATTTCACCAACCTTTCCATTCACACATGTAATATGCAGTAGCCAACCAACCAAAATATTTAATATATGTTTATTCCAGGAAAAATAAAAAATAAAGCCTTTGATCATAGCTCCCTATTCCGGTCAAACAAACAACAACTTTGCTCAACAACTTCAACTCATTTAGCATGTTAAAGGGACAACAACTATCCCATCCTTTTTAAAGAAAAGAAACGTAAATGAAAACAATATCCCATAGCCCTTGCCTAACAGAAAATGAGCGACTGTGAACTCAAGAACGTTAAAAGTTGACCCACTTTTAAGAATTTCTCAACAAAGGAAAAAACAGACACGTAGCTTTACAGGCCTAAAAGGACATGCACACTGCAAAAAACATTTAATCTATTTTGAGTTTCAGCATTCTCTCCTTCATGTTTGCAAATCTGTCAATAACTTTATCCTTATTGACCTCAATGTCTCTCTCGATACAGAGGAGCGCTAAGTCTGACAGCTGCGACTCACCCATGGTGGAGCGCAAGATGAGTTTCAGTCGGCTAAAACTTCTCTCTGCCTTCGCACTGCTAATTGGAATCGTCAAGTAAATACGATAAAGAATGGCAAGATTAGGAAAAGCCCGATCCATTCTTACGAACTCTTCCCCTATCAAAATCGGTAGTTCCCTCACACAGTATAGCCAGCTCTCTGGCTGTGTTAAACAGACAAAAACTATGCCTAACCCAGCCTACATATATTTTTATTGAACATTTAAGTAGTAAACAATTCCGAATGGATATGTGGTCAATAAACTGTATTTTAAAAAAAAAAAAATCCTACCAGTGGGGGGGCCCCCTAGCGCAAAAGGGCCCGGGTTGTTCAAGGCCAAGAGCCCCAAATCTCCGCTACTGATAACAATCCTATGGTTTGTGTACCCTGTAGCCTCGTTTTAGCCATGTGAATAAGGCGAATTGAGAGTGTTCTTGATTGAGATTGAGTTTTCCTGTTGAACAAAACAATATTTCAACACCATCCCTGACCATTGCTGATTAGCCATTGCTGTTCTTTTCTACTGCAGCAATATTGTAGAAAGGCTTTAACACACTCTTATTTAATTACTTCAGGCCAAAAGTGTTTAAAGGGGAGATTTTTTTTCTTGTTAATATGCAATTCAACACTAAGTAAAATCTATAAAATCAAGTTTGCAAGACTTCACATTTCCTCATCAAAGTAACGAATCAGAACAGTCTAGATATTGTTCATATTTCCATGTGTTGCCTCATCTGCATTTAATGAGGTAATTTTGAGTTTTACAGACAACTCAAGTTTTCCAATGAGCAGCAATACTGTGTGTGCTCATGCAGGAGGTCTGCGCATCTGATAACGACAATCGTGTTGCGCTATGAAAGAACATACGTAGCCTACTTTCTGAGCGCAAACACGGTCAACCATAGATAAACGTAGCCTACCTCTGTCGTGGTGGCTAGTTGCACCAGGTAGGGAAGATGTCCTGAAGTGCAAGAACGTTAACCTTATGGCGGTCTTCTGATTGTTGGCGTGCTAAAACATTTTCCTATTGCATCCATAAACAATTTTCTTGCAGCAAACCGCGCAAAAGCAAACCCCTGGCACTTTATTTTTTTCCACCATGGCTTGTTAGTTCTCCCCCGTTTCCAAAAGCCGCCCATCTCCATTTATTTTTTAACTTTTGACACCTGTGCCTTCCTTTATTGTTGTTTATGTAAAGCACATTGGTGTTTATGTAAAGCACATTGAATGACCTCTGTGTATGAAATGCGCTATTTAAATAAACTTGACTAGCAACGCATCCATGACAGCTAGTGGCCTTGCCAAATAGACGCACACAAATCATGAAGCTAATATGCAAGGTTCTGGTAGGCCTACTGGTTATGGTTTTGTGCTATACATTAATAATAGCAAAGTTTTAAGTTGATTATTTTAATTGCATGGTTATTTTTTGTCAACATACGCTCACAACCTACTGTCGTTAAAATGAGGCCTAAGCAAAATAGGCTACAAGGTGGTCTGTGCGTCACAAACACGACTGACCCCCTTACTCAACAGTTCGCGATATTATTATTTTATGTTAACATGCTCAGTCAAAACCTTCCGTCGCAAATTGTGAAAAACAGACGGGATAGGCATAGGCTACGGTTTATATTGCGTCGCTTTACACATACTGTTAGTTGCATTGATCAAAAACTGTAACAATAAAAGTAGGCTACATCGGGTGGCAGCAGGCTATCTGTTCAAGTCATAGGTGACACCCAAAATGAATGACCTCCCCTGACAAGAGTTTGCGATAGTAAGAAATTGTCTACATTGATGCACGGAAAGAACACAGCCTCCAAATTCGCACATAGAGCTCACAATATCATATCCAAAAAAGTTAAACGGATTGGGCAACCTCATCAGCTGTCTCGATGGTGTCACTATAACCCAACTTTGACCGTCCTCCAGACGTGTTCTTTTTTTTTTTAAGCAACCGCCCCAGGCCAATGAGACAAGCGTGTAGCTACAATATAAACAAAGCGAAACTCATGGCTGACGTATCTTCTTGAGCGGTCTCTGATTGAGACACAGAACGTTCTCAAGAACACTATTAGGTCTTTAAACATTTACCATCACACACATTCATTCATCGGACCTAATATTTGTAGTTTTAAAAAAAGGAAAAGAAAAGGTGATAGACCCCCCTCCTATTTTTTTTTCTCACCGGATCTGCATCGATCTCAAATATGACATTTCTAAAATCAAATTGACGGAAATCCGTCATACGACGGAGAACTTTAATCCTTGAGTTGCTGCTACTCGAAGAAACTGGAATCCATGCATTTCCACTGAATTATTTTTGGAATCTGATCCAAAAGTAAATCTTCTGGATCCTCTGGGCTGGGCACAGGAGCGGGCGCCTCTGGGCCGGGCACAGGAGCGGGCGCCTCTGGGCCGGGCACAGGAGGCGTGGCGTTGGGCAACCAGACTAGCCGACACCTGGAGCCACGTCTCTTCCTGGAGGGAGTCTTGATGGCAAGCTTAGTTCCCAAAAATGGCAACTCCTGCGAGACCACAAAATGCGGTGAGAACTGCACCTGAGCAGGCTGAAGATCTGGAGTGGGATTGGCTGGTTGGAGGCTCAATTGTCCCACCCTAAGCGCCTGGCACAAAGCCAGTGGATGTAGGGACAGGATCAGGCTGGAGGCTAGCAACCTCACTGGAGGGAAGAAGGAGGGCCTGCAGGCTTCTCCTAAAGTCAGCAGTCTGAGACAGCAACATGGGTACAGCTGGAAGTGCCGCCAGCCAAGACTTGGAGGAGAGATTCTCAGCCCCCAACTTCCTCTCCAACAACGTGCTGCTATAGACCTCTGAAGTTCGCCTACAAAAAAGAACCAAAACGGCCATCTTTGCCCATATAAGGAGATCTGGTTGTTAATTAAGGCTAACTACCTATGGCAAGTTGCATTGTAAGTTAGCTCTGGGGTAGCAAAAATCTAAGTGTGCCGCCTCCACGTACCGGGGATCACAGTATCCACTCGAAGGCAGAGGACAAAAGTGTGTTCAGGAAAACGTCTGCATTTCAGACTTTTTCATCCCCGCGAGAGTTTAACAGGTGCGATAATTCAAAATCCCCATGTTATTTCCCCATAGGAAAAATCACCAGATACCGGATGTCAAAGATGGCAACTTTTTTGTAGGCGAACTTCAGAGATCTATGGAGGACTGCATTTAACCTCTCGAAAAATAGCCAATCTGCTGAGGTTCCTCCCAGGGTGGTCCGGTGTCTGCTGGGTCCATCTTGGTCGGATCGTACTGTCAGGGAATGCAGGATTGGACCCAAGCACAAGACTCCTCCAGACAGAATTTAGAAAAACAAACTTTATTGAATAACTTATAATGAATAATAATGAATATTGATATTATATTTCAATATCAATAATGAATATTGATATTATATTTATTAATGAATATTGACTTCGACAGGATGAACAGAGAGACGACACAGGAACAGGGGGGTAGAAGTACACAGACCAATTAACAGAAAGACAGAGGACTGGATGAAACCAACAAGACAATAACAGGGAACAGGTGTGAGCAGAAACGGAGGGAAACTAACGAGACAGGAAGTGCAGACCATATAAGGGAATGGGTGGAGACAAAGACACTTGACCAGACAGGTAAATACAGAGCACATGACAGAGAACAATACACAGAATGGCCACCAGGGTGGCACAAAGTCTTTAGTCCAGGCCAGATCCTGAAAGCTATTGCGTCCTAATTTGAAAAGCAAATGAAGTCTAAAGTCAATTTATTACTGAGGTAAAATCCTTTAATATCATGAGCAATATCCTAGGCACAAATATTGGTGGGTCAGCTCAATGCTCTCACACATCACATGATAGCTTTAGTTCATCATTAGACATTTTGCTCACTGAGTGACTTTGAAGTTTGGACACAGCGCACGAGAACAAACAAATTAATATCATCGAAACATATTTTCAGTGTCCAAACAAAGTCAATACAGGCGTTAGAGAAAGTAATATCTCAACAAATGCATTTAAAGTAAAGTATTTCAGACAAACTTTTGCACACAACTGTACCATATCGTTTTATTGTCTGTTTCATCATGCCATCGGCCTGTTGTGTGCTGTGAACAGTGATGCCAGTAACGCATTACTTAGTAACGCGTTAGTCTATTTTGACCACTTTTTTCGGTAATGAGTAATCTAACACGCTACTATTTACAAACCAGTAATCAGATTAAAGTTACTTATCTAAGTCACTGTGCGTTACTATTTTTGTCATTTTCCTTAGTAAAAAGATATTCTTTGCTTACTTGTAATCTAACTTAGTTACTTTTAAAATCAAGTAATCAGTAAAGTTTTTACTTTAAGTTAGTTTAAAAAGTTAGTTTACTTTTTAAAGGAGTAATCAGTAATCATTAATCAGATTACTTTTCCAAGGTAACTGTGGCAACACTGGCTGTGAACAGTTACTGGTGTATGTTACTGGTGTATGTAAGTCCAATTTCTGACCTCCAATTTCTGAGAATCTTGAAAACAGTTTCTGAGAATGCTGTATGTGGCATCTGTCAGGCAATGTTTGTGAAAACAAGACCTTTATGTTCCTTCGATGGCAGCTATGTGCAAAAACAAAAAAACCGAACCACAATGGTTTCCTCTGTAGAGGCCTGAGTTTGTTTCAGACACTGGATGTTTGTGACCAACCTTATCTGAAGTAGAAATGTCCCTATTAGTAAAACTCCAATTAAACAGTGTTCAAATTAATGTATTTGCCCAGCAGTGAGAATAATACTTTGTTAACACAGATAACACACATAATTTTATTCAGCTTTGGTGTAGGTAACGTAAGGTAAAATAATAATAATAACAATAATCTCTAACTAAACTAACACACGCATATTTCTGTATTGCGACCATTGTAGCCTACAGTTGTAACAGCGCGTAACAGTCGTTTTACTCCCCGTATGCTCATTATAATAGGCTCTGCTCCTGCCTAGATTCGAACTCAGAACTGCCTGAAAGTTGCAGACCTGTTCTGGAAATACGTGCATTAACCCATTCGACTGTCAGACAATGCTATCTGCTTCGAGTAGGCCTATTAGGTAGGACTGAACAGTCCTCAGTAGGTCTGCAACTTTCAGGCAGTTCTGAGTTTGAATCTAGGCAGGAGCAGAGCCTATTATAATGAGCATACGGGGAGTAAAACGACTGTTACGCGCTGTTACAACTGTAGGCTACAATGGTCGCAATACAGAAATATGTGCGTGTTAGTTTAGTTAGAGATTATTGTTATTATTATTATTATTATTATTATTATTATTATTTTACCATACGTTACCTACACCAAAGCTGAATAAAATTATGCAAGATCAAAGTAACCTAAGGTAGCCTATGGCTCTGATGGTCTGTGATTTTTGTTTTTAGATCATTTCAAACAAATCATTAGTCTAACGTGACAGCATCACCTTTGATGAACATTTATTTCCTTTCGTCTATATTTAACGATGAGGGATTAACATGAATGTCTATCTGACGGACCCCCACGTCGGAAAACGATGCAGAAGGTACACCTTTCTCGTTGGAATTTGACGCCAAGGACCCTTGACCATGCGTTTGACGAGTAGGGAGTGAGACTGGGTTGGCTTTGTCCATGTGTCTGATACTTCCCACCCTGAGTGTGATGACTGAGAACAATGGCCGCCGTATGACTATGGTCAATTAAAGTCTGATTATTACACGGCAAAGCAAAGGAAACCGAGGCTCCGTTTAAAAAGAAGCTCACTAGTTCAGCTTGTCGTACAACTTTCGTTGGCCCTATAACAGTGATAGCATGGACAGTTAGCTTGTTTACAGTTGATTCCATTGTTGCAAAGCCTGCCTCCAGGCTAAACCGTCGTCCTACTATCGTTGTTATAGTTACCATTCATAAGCATTGATATGGAACAGCGATTAAACTTTTTTTTACCAGATCTACTTCATAGGTGTCCCGTTATTCAAAATTAAAAGCCACCCCGCCAGCCAACCAGAAAAGAGTATTTCTTCTCTCCGTGTGATAAAGTCTGATTATTACACGGCTCTTCATAATGCTGCAGAATGCTCCATTCACTTGAATGGGCTTTTTGCATTGGAACTTTCAAAAGTGAAAGCAGACGGTTGATCAGCTGTGTTAAAGGAGAATTCCGGTGTGATATTGACCTAAAGTGTATTGAAACATGATACCGAGTGTGAATGTATGTCTCATAGCCCATCTCGGCTTGTCCTTTGCACTCCAAAAATCTGGGCTAGTTAGTCGATGCTACCAACAGCTTTTCCAATAGTGGTGCTTCGGCATCGGGCTAGCCATGCAAATAAATCACTGTTTTACACCCATTTACGAGGCTCAATGTATCTCCACACTTCATTGGTAGACTTCCGAGGGCCCTGACATTTAAAACGAGACATTGAGAACTTTGAAAAAGCACTGGTAGTTTACTTACAAGACGATTTATACAGACAGTATCTTCACGAAGTTTAGCGTTTGCAGCCATCTTGAATTTAGTCACGATAAGTCGAAGCGGCAGTAAGAATGAACAGGTATGATAAGGGATCAGATTCCAAAAATAATTCAGTGGAAATGCATGGATTCCAGTTGCTGCTACTGGAAGAAACTGGAATCCATGCATTTCCACTGAATTATTTTTGAAGTCTACCAATGAAGTGTGGAGATACATTGAGCCTCGAAAATGGGTGTAAAACAGTGATTTATTTGCATGGCTAGCCCGATGCCGAAGCACCACTATTGAAAAAGCTGTTGGTAGCATCGGCTAACTAGCGCCAGATTTTGGAGTGCAGGGGACAAGCCGAGATGGGCTATGAGACATACGTTCACACTCGGTATCATGTTTCAATACACTTTAGGTCAATATCACACCGGAATTCTCCTTTAAAGAACGTTTGATTAAAGTTCAGCGTGTGTTGTATGACCTGAGCTACTTCTGTGCCAAATTTGGCGCTTTTAGATGAATTTGTGGGAAAGTTCATGAAAAATGATGAAGAGGCTGTCCATCTCCCGGTGTCCATCTCCCGGTGTCCTGCTTTACCATTGGTAACATGTTATGCATGCATTACATAGCCCAAGAAAGTCTCAGAAATACATGTATTGCTTTAGTTGAAGCTTACAGTATATGGGGAGCGGAAGTCATGGTACTGTTGATGTCAGCGTCATGTTTTTGGAACATCTATTTTTATAATAGCTCTCAGAAGACTGCTATCTATTTAAACATGCATGTTTACAAAATGTCAACATCATTTTTCTTTCAGTCATATTTCCTGTTACCGCACACTCAAATGTGAGAAAAGCGTTATATTAGGTGCTGTCCTATCGCTGTGCGCTCTTCAGCTTCAGTATCTTTGAGAGCAAAAACATCACCTGTTGCAGAGATTAGATTAGAATTTGTTCTCAGAAATTATATGTTCCATTTTGACACGCGCTTAACTGAGCGATGTCTTGTTAGCCGTTGCCTAGGAACAGCAGCTGCCTGTGTGTATTGTGAGGCGCGGCGTGATGAGGCGGCTGTAGCAGCGGCGGAGAGAAGACTCTTGTAGACTCAGACAGAGACAGGAGGCCCTAGGGAGCATGCATGTTTGAGAGTGACACAAAGTGACACATGTGGTTCCAGATCCTACTGGCAGAGACACTGTTAATGACACAGGAAAAGAGAGAGAGAGGAGAGGAGAGGGGGATAAAGAAAGACGTAGAGAAGAGGAAGACAAAGTAGGTGTGTGTGCGTGTTTGTGTGTGTGTGTGTGTGAATGAATGTCAAATGCAAAAAATAAACAGAGACGATAATAAACACAGATACACATAAGTTGACAAGACAAGGTGTCATGGTATGGAATTTGGCTCACTTGGGAAGCTGTCTAAAAGTTGTAATAGAAGATCGTGTTTCCTTTCCTTTCTGATTTATTCTACCTCCTGTTTGTTTGTGCATTTAAATTAAGAATAGTATCAATGATGGACAGTTTAACAGCTACACTAAGACAAATCTGCAGTTTTTTTTTAATGGTTCTTTTGAAAATGCACTGTAGAATGTACATCTGAATGTCGGGATGTCAAAATCTGACAATCTAATTTGTGATATGTTATCTATTTATTTAGCACAGGAATAACTTGTTCTTTGAGCCAAATATAACCACCCCAATAACAAACCAATAACCCAATAACAACCTAAAAGTACTAATCAACCTTGAAGTCCAAGATTTGATTTTGTTGTTGACAGGATACCAGCCTTTTAGAGCTGTATTACTGGAAGCTTTTAAGGGGTTCTAAAAGCAACTGAATTACTGTCAACCAATTTTACTTTAGTGACTTACTATCTACTTATAGTTCAGCAACTCAGAGGGTTTGCTGGTGTCCAGTGACTCGCACTAAAGTCAGGCAGTTGCCACAGTGACGCACAGCTCTACTTGGATGGGAGTGAAGGTAACTAAAGTAGCTGGGCTGCTAGCAGCTGGTGTGATTGAGCTGCCATTATAAGCCCAAGGTGTTGTCAGTTTAACTGGATTACAGGATCCTTAATCAGCTTTGGCTTAATGGTACATGTATCAATGGTTAAGGGCAGTGGTGATGATGCACTTATGAGGCAATAATGTACAGAAGGAAAAAAGATCGGCTCATACTAAATCTCAGATGGGAAGACCCTTATTAAAACGATCAAATCTCATTTCCTTTTCTGGTAAGCAATAATGTAGGTCATTCATAAGGCATAGCATGGTAGACACATGTGTGAGTGCCGCACTACTGTCATTGCTTGTAGTGCTATTGCACTAAGGAATCAGGGCCCAGTTCCCCCGAAAGTATCTTAAGCCTAAGAGCGTCGTAAAGTCCCTCTTACGAACGTCTTAAGATTTGCCGACTGTTTCCCGAAACCATCGTGCTTTTTTAAGAGCCGTCGTGAAAAAACACTCGTGAGATCTAATGAGTGCTCCAGAGTACTCATACGGGCTAAGAGCCGCCTTAACAGTACTTCTCACTGAGGTCACCAACAGGACATACAGAGGAATTACAACTTAGAATACATAATCCAATTTACGTTCCCATTCTTTATTGTGTTTACCTGTGATGAATCAGATTTTAGCGTGCAAAATAGCCTACATTCAATGGTCATAATAATGTGATGAAAAGCGGACAAAAATGCAATCAAGTTATGAAACGAGACGTTGCCAGAATAGTTTGACATTATCTTTGCTAAGTGAATATTTTATTAGGCCTATGAGGTAAAAAGCAGAGAAAGCAACATGTAGTTTAGTCTGTAGCCTACTGCATCAAAATCTAAGCCTACACATTTCCTCTCTTTCTTACTAGACTTCTTTCTTATCTTCAAACGTGTTCTTAAGTGACACCGCGAAAAATTATTGCATGGTACAACAATCTAATCTTAAAATAATTACAATTATTTATGTCTCTGTGTGGTATATAACCTACTTGGGATGCTTACATGCAGATGTCAAAGTGTTTCTATTTTCGTATTGATTTTCGTAGTGAATTAATGTGTAGATCCGAAGTTTAAATGGTAGGCCTATAGCTGTGATGTGCAGTCACCTGACATCACCGTCAAATCAGAGGATATTTCAGAATTATTAACGTGGACAGCTCCCCTTAAGAGCATCTTAAGAGGAGTGCACGCGCGTTCACACTACGAGCATGTTCGGGAAACAGTCGGAAAACCAAACCTAACGATCGTGAAGATGAATCAGAGAAAACCTCGAAGAGCCGTTTCTCCGTCGTTATCGGGAAACTGGGCCCAGTACTTTAAAACAAACTACTGCCATTGCTTGTAGTGCTATTGTACTAAGGAATCAGTACTTTAAAACACACTACTGTCATTGCTTGTAGTGCTATTGCACTAAGGAATCAGTACTTTAAAACACACTACTGCCATTGCTTGTAGTGCTATTGTACTAAGGAATCAGTACTTTAAAACACACTACTGTCATTGCTTGTAGTGATATTGCACTAAGGAATCAGTACTTTAAAACACACTACTGCCATTTCTTGTAGTGCTATTTTACTAAGGAATCAGTACTTTAAAACACACTACTGCCATTGCTTATAGTGCTATTGTACTAAGGAGTCTGTACTTTAAAACTTGGCCAACTGAAACATTCAAAATAATGTTGATTCTGATGGTGATGATTCTCATGGCTTGTTTACTGGCGCTAGATTGTGAAAGGATCTGATTTTCTGCAGACCTTGGAGTCCCAGCTCTCAATATCAGGGCCTGGAATCACAGCCGGTCAATATTTGGGTTACCTGTTCTACCTTACTTTTGTATGCACAACACATTATGATTGTCAACTCCAAATCACTTACAGTAGCAGCCTAAACTGCTCTGAAAAAAATACATGTTTGGCAAAACACAAGCCTCCTTATCGACTCTTTTTTTTATGGGGCACAGAGCCTCTTTTTTGTTGCTTTGTCAGATTGGTGATAACCTCTCAGCTTGACAGTCTGGGGCTCAGTGGACTGGAAGGAAGAAGAGGAAGAGGTTATACAAAGTTCATATTTCACTTGCCCTTGAAGGTATTTGTTGAAAAGACAGTTAACATCTCTTTTTTTTTTCCCCACCCTCTTTCAATTCCTCCATCATCATGCTCATGCTCCTCTCCCCTCTCTCGTTCTGTATCTCTCTCTTACAAACACACTCTTTCCTTCTCTGCCTCCCCCGCCTCTCCTCTCTCTACAGCCTGCATGTTCCTCTGACTTACTGGAATACTGGATCTGATAAGCAATGCCGTTACTAACTAGATATCCTCATCCAATTTTCCTCTCAAAAGCCTTGAACGTGGAGCGGCTGATGCTCACTGCTGCATCATCCTGCCATGTCCCCCACCACCGCCATCGGCCCAATGCTGCACGATCAAAGATCTGATAACTTGAGCCTAATTTCCATTTGCGGTGGTTTTATTTATTTTTTTGAAAGCATCATTAGCCGCCCTTGGCTCTTAGGTATGTGAAGAACAAGCAAACAAACCCAAACCACAGCAGGAACAATAGTCACCTCAAACGTCAGCAGAGGAGTCTCAGTGCTCTCAGTTTTCACTCACCTCCCTCTCCACACACCACCTTGTGTACACACACGCACATGCACACACACACATATACAGTACACACACACACACATACAAACAAACGCACACACACACACATACAAACAAACGCACAAACACACACACACAAGCACACACAAGCACACACAAACACACACACACACACACACACACACACACACACACACACACACACAAAGCACATCCACATCCATATCCATATCTGTATCAGCTCCTTAGACATTGTAAAGTGATTAGTATGCTTAATGACCTGTGGACTTCCTGGCCGTCCCATCTTTAGGGGAACCCTAAGCCCCAAGCGTCCTCAAACTGAAGGTGAAAGAGAGTTAATATTGTGCCATTACAATCTGTCCCTTATGCTAATAGTTTATATTTCAGATAGTGTGTTGAATTTAATTTAATGATAACTTTGATCAGGATGAAATCATTTGGTCTAAATGTTTGGTTAGGTGCAAGGCTAGATTTCAGATAGCTGAGCCTTGAATACCTCAGTTACTTTACAAGCTGAAGAGGCTCTTATTGTTTCCCTGTTTTCTTTTAGAGTTTGCAGCACTTTGATCAGAACTGTTTTTCTTCTGTCAAAACTCAGTGCTTTGTTTTCTCAGTAAACAGCTCAAGGAAATGAGAGATTATTTTGTCTCTGGCAGCGATGTAGTTTTTGGTTACTTTATGTGTGTGTGTGTGTGTGTGTGTGTGTGTGTGTGTGTGTGTGTGTGTGTGTGTGTGTGTGTGTGTGTGTGTTTGTGTGTGTGTGTGTGTTTTTCTTTCATGTACACATGTGCACATGTGTGTTTGTGCTTAGCTGGTTTTCTACTTGTCTGCTGTGTGTGTTTGTGTGTGTGTCCATGTCTTCCATGTACATGGTGTGTGTGCCTAAAGTCTATGTGACTGTGTTTATGCTTTATCTCATCTGTTTATGTTGTAATTAGTGAGCCAGTGGATATGGAAGTGCATTACATCAGTCTTGGTGCCTGCAGTCATTATGGAGCTCTTTAACATGTCATTGTCAGTGTGTGTGTGTGTGTGAGCATGGTTTTAAGTATGACGATAACTTTCTTCATGAGCAGCAGGTCCACTGCCCCTTGGGTGAAATGCTAGGAACACTGGCCTGCTAGATCATTGTTTTTACAACCCGGATTCTGAAAAAGTTGGGACGTTTTGTAAATTGTGAATAAAAAAGAATGCTATGATTTACAAATCATGTCAACTCTATATTTAATTGAGAATAGTTCAAAGACAACATATCAACTCTCTTAAAACAAATGTGTTGAAAATAACACAACTTGCATTGTTTTTTAACAGATCTCTAATACAAAATACAGTGTCCAGTATTTTGTTATACTGTGTAACACAACATGTGTGTAATTGACATTGGCAAGGACATAAAAGAAAACATGTTTGAAAAACCACCATTACAAACTAGTTAGTGTGCAAACATTACTTAAGTTCAACTAATAACTACCGGTATCCTTTAATTACAAAAGTTTATAACTACAAATGGACATAGCTTATAACAGTGTCATTAAAGGCCCTAGTAGAAAGACTGATACAGTTTTTCGCCTTGCCACCACAAAGACATGGAGAGATGCACTTTTCATAATGGAAATAAATCAATATTTCAAAAGACATGGCTTTGGAAAAGAAAACCATTAATATCAGTTTTTGTCTCCCGGACTCTGCATTTAAAACACATAAGTGGAGGCAGTGTTCTGCACTTTCCTGTACGTCTAAAGTGCTGGGGGAAATGAGTCCGAATCTAATTGTGGCTGAAAGAGAAATGGTCTTAATGGCTGTAAAATACAACAACTGCATCCGTATTTACTGCCTGAGATTGAAGAGTGGAGCTGGAGACAGGCATGGTTGCTCGCTGTGGGCACATATACAGACATGTGATTCACTGTGAGGTTGATACAGAGTTCCAAGCCCCTGAGACAGACAGTGAGACAGAGAGAGAGAGAGACAGACAGTGAGACAGAGAGAGAGAGAGAGAGAGAGAGAGAGAGCGAAGGCGATATGATTAAACTGTCATCGTTCTGAGAGGTTTAGTTCTGCATGACAATGTTGTCTTTTGAGGACGGAGGCCTTTGGATGTGCGGTCGGCTTGCTGGCGAACGCTCCGGACGTCCGCCCTGTCCTCTCTCTAACCCCTTGCTCAGTGCTTTATAGGTGGCTCATATAGGGCCTGCTTGAAAATCCACTTTACATTACAACTTAAAAATGGAAAGGCTTTTCTCTCTGTCTTAGCAGAAGGGCTGATCCAAGAGACGGCACATAAAAGCACTTACTTGAATAAAGCAGAACTCGGGTTGAATGCAAAAGAGCACTGAGATGAAACAAAAGCTCCTCTTCCCAGCGCATGCAGTCAAAAAGAGTATGCCATGAAAACTAATAAAGGGGGGAAGGAATGTTACACACAATGTTAAAAGTTGAAATGTGAAACCAATTCTTTGTTTTCAGAGGCAGCGCTGTGTCCCACTCAGCTGGTGGAGCCAGTTGCCAAAGGTTTTACTCCTGAGGGGGGCTGGGGGAAGGACACAGACCGAATGTATAGTCTAAATATCTCTACTTAAATATATATGCTTGCTAAATAAATAAATGCATGATGCTGTTCCTCTGGCCTTAACTACTAACTCACCTTTTTACTTGGTGAAATATGCAAAGAGCAGGAGTGAATTGCACAAGGACATCTCACAGTGCTGAACATAAACCAACAACAGAAAAACAGTTAATAAAAAATGGCTCATAAATTCACACAAACATTAATCCACCCTACAGTATGCTATCTTCATGAGGATGATAAAGACACCCTCTTGACAACCTAAACTGAACTACTGTACATGGTGAAGTGGAGGTAACAGTTCAACAAGCTGTCAGAGGAATACATAGACATACAGTAGGCGTATTCTGGGTTCAAGAGTAGGGAGTTTTTTTAAATTATTATTAAGAGGAAACCCCTTGAGATGTAACATCTAGTTTTCGAGGGGACCTCAAGAAAGAAAAAACATACATTACAAACATACATACATACATACATACGTACAGACGAACAAAAGACAAAAGCTCTCCCTCACACCAAAACCACCCATACCCTCCCAATTCCAACCATTAGGTATTCAACAGTTAAGGTCATTCATAAAGACATACATATATGTACACATATACTGTACACACATATACATATGTATACACACATACAGGCTTGGAATTTCACCATTTTAGGGGCAAGGCCTTCAGTTGGGCATATTTGGTGGGGGGCACAAAGGCCACATGTCAGGGCACAAAGGCCAAAGTTTACTATACAGTAGTAGGCTATAAACGTGATCAAAGTTGTATTTAGCCTATTCACAGCAGTAGACTGGCATCACTGTATGAAACATTACAAAAACATACAGATATCTAGGCTATATTTAACATTTATTTTATATTTAGCCTGTTAGGAAATCATGTATTGAACAATTTAAGCACAGCTCAGAAACTGAAATAGCCTACAGTAGATGCATGCTTAGCATTTTGTGATCATTAGGGCTACTTACACAAACTCCTAGTCAGCTGTATATCTTCTGATTTTAATATTTACCGATATCTAGGTGATATTTGTAACATTTATTTTGTATTTGGCCTGTTATGAAAACATATAGAACAATTTAAACACATTGTGAAACTTAAAGCCCAAATTTGACATGCATGTTGAAATTTGCTGCAAATTCAAAACCGGATTACTCTGGAACGGCAAACTGTACATAGTCAAAAAAAATTGCACCAGTAGACCAGTTTTTATCTTGTGCTGAATAAATATCATTGGTAAATGTTGTAAGGGCAGTTATTGTAGAGTGATTAGGTCTAAATCCAGATTGATTTGGAGTCAAGAGGGAGAAGTCATTGACGTATTTAGACAGTTGCTTAAAAATAAGCTTTTCAAATATTTTAGCTACATTACTGATTATGGAAATCGCTCTATAATTGTTGACATCAAGTGAATCACCACCTTTATGTAGTGGTGTAACTTTTGCAAATTTCAGAGTGGAAATGCTAGGACGTGAGAGGAAAGTTTAATCAACTTGATGTCCAAACCATCAGGACCAGCTCCATTAGAAGATTTTATTTCTGATATTGCCTGCTGGACTTCAGAGGGATGTATTGTTGAAAACGAAAATGAGCTGTTGTTCCCAGTATCTGTTACGTTAGAACAAGTGACCTCAGATGATTGAGAACAACAAATGGAGGAAAAATGTTCATTGAGGGCATTGGCCATTGAAGTAGGATCAGTGATAACATTATTGTTCACTCTAAGTTTGTCAGGAAGACTATTGTTTTTTTTTTTTTGTTAATTAAAGAGTTAGGTTTCTTCCAGAATTGCTTAGGGTTTTTAAAGTCGTCAGATAAAGAATGCTTATAGTAACTTGATTTTGCATTCCTTGTTTTGGTTGTACAGGCATTTCTTAATTTCTTATATTCTGCCCAATCAGTAGCATCCTTTGTCGTGTGGTAACTGGCCCAGGCTTTATCTCGCTGTTTAAATAAATGTATTAATAAATGTCGGCTCAGTAATGAGTTGAGTAAGGTTTAGACCATTAAATAATTTTTTCTCATGAAAGGATGAACGATCCAGCCAATTCAGATTGAAGTTATTAATAGTAGCAAGAATACAATTTGTTGATTCAACAGGAGAATTTGGAGGTCTATAGCAGGGGCGTCACTAGACCTTATTCACTGGGGCACGTGCCTTAGTAAAAGTCTCCAATGCCCCAGTAAAATTCTAGCGCGGCTCTCGCTGGAAACGGCATTCATGAGGGCATCTCCGTGCCTGCTTTAATCATGGCTCGAGCCTGTCACTTACCAGCCAATGAAAAAAAAAACAAGGAATAAAGAAAGGGGCCATAATAGCCAATCAGGAAATAGCACCTATGTACATGGGCGGATTATGAACTTTCGGGCCCCTGGGCCCAGATGTATTAAGGGCCCCCCACTAACTGTGTTAACTGTGTGTAACTAACGTATATGTGGGTAGGGGGTTTGGGGGTCCTCCCCCAGAAATGTTTAAAATTGTTTGATGTGATTTCCTGTATTCTGGTGCATTTTGGGGATGGACAATACTAAAGTCAATCAGATTCATAGCCTACATCCTGACTTGTTGATATTGAGGCAATGATTCCATGCAAAGGCTTGGGCTTCAGGGCCCCCTGACCCCTTGGGCCCCTGGGCCTGGGCCCTGTAGGCCCGTTCAGTAATCCATCCCTGCCTATGTAGCTGGCTAAGATTGAACGCAACAACCAATGAAAATCGTTCACATGATTCTTCCGAGTGTTTCGTTGTACTGCACACACATACACTGTGGAATCCGCTGGAGCTCGTTACATCACTTTGAGCATAGAGTAAGTCGTCCCCTGTTTAATGTTACAACAAATTCACAACTTGTTTGACTGAAAAAATGACAAGTTGATCGCTGTTAGAGAGTGTTACCCACATAACTAGCATCTGTTTTTCAATGCTTAGCGTCATTGTAGCCTAAATTTAGCAACAGTTTACCAGCTTGTGCTCTCTCCCTCACACACACACTCACACCATGCGTAGGTTGCATGCACACATGCGGATAATTAATAAGGATTTATCCGTATACTGTAGAGAGAGTCCTTTAAAAGTAGCCTATACTGTTTGTGAAGCTGACCTACTGTAAAACTAAACATAGCCTTCTGATAAACTATTCAGAGATGGACATCAGAAAATTCTTCCTGAACAGAGGCAGAGGGAGAGGAACAGTGAGGAGGATGAGGGAGGTATGATAATTTTGCCCACATTAACGGTAACATTAAGATTTATGCTGGTAATAGCCAGTGCTGTGATTTGATCAATGGTTTAATGGCAAACTTAAATAAGTTTGCTGCATTTGCAAATGTAGCCTATTATAATATACACAGAATCAGAGTAGCCATCTGTGTAGATTATTATAGGCTACATTTGCAAATTATCACCAAAAGTCAGTATGAAGGCTTTAGGCTATTTAAGATACAAAGAACTGCAGTATTGCCAGGATGTCTATAGGAGGGAAGTATATCTTGGGATGGGAGGGAAGTATATCTCAATTTTGACTAAAAATATGCTAGGAAAGCCTATTAAATTCATGCAGTGAGTATAGGCCTACTTATGCCTATGTGTTTGGATGTTGCTGGATAGTGGCTGCTACAACAATTGAGGGAGAGAGTGCTGGAGGAGGAGAAGAGGGAGGAGGAGAAGAAGGTCGAAGAGAGGGAGAAGAGAGGGGAGAAAGAGCACAGGCTGTGCCCCAGCAAAGCTCTAGGTCTAGAATCACCCCTGGTCTATAGATGTTACCTATGGATATCTGCTTATTTTCGTGAAAAGCCTATTAACAAATAAGCATTCAAAATGTACAGCCCTCTCCTTTGGCATAATGAGTTTAGAGGATAAGTGCGAGGAGATATAGGTGGCTACTCCCCCACCACGAGTACCCCTGTCTGCTCTATACAGAGTATAACCATCAAGTTTGTCATCTAAATATCATTTTTGAATGCTTGAATTTCCCCTTGAGGATCAATAAAGTATCTATCTATCTATCTATCTATCTATCTATCAGCCATGTTTCATGAAAGTGTGATAACGCTGGGCTTATTATAAGAAAGCCAAGCTCTTAGCAAATCAATTTTATGTGTCAAACTCCCAATATTCAAATGAATCACAAATAAACCTTTACCTATACTGATTCTTCAGAAATAAATGAAAAGGAGGGTCAGGGAGAAAGAAGGCAAGGGGAGTGGAGAGCACAGACATGTACAAACACATGTACACACAGACACATATATAACACACACACAAGGCCACACAAAATGGCCAAACCGAGGCATAGCCTTGAATTGACTTAAAGAAAGAGAAAAAAGAAAGAAGGGGAAGAATGCAGGCTCAGACCACCAAATATTTACTGGAAACACTTTATATAAATGTTTCCCTAAGTACAGACCTCATGAGACGACCCATAGAATACAGAAGAAAATAAAAGTTGGCAAATAGCCAAGTAGTAGGCCTCAGCAGGCTACATGGGCAAGTAAAGAAACAGGGTAGGCTCATTATCAGCCACAGGATTCATTTTAATCCTGCCCTATTAGTCTAATGAAAATAACAGAAAAGAAAAACGTCTCAATATTCTGGTTGGGGGTCTATACATATACACATACAGTACATATACAAATGTGTCATTTATCATGCTTCAGAATGTAGACAAATATGATAAGTCCCGAATACGGTACTGCAAGCAAGAAAACATCATTAACAACAACCAAACAACAAATTATCACTAGAGTACCTTAAACAGGGGCAGTCCATCATTCAGGTAAAAGTTGTAGTTCATGGAGAAGCTTTTCAGGAGTCTTGCAAAGCACCGATTTACCATCGGAGATGATCTTGAGCGTGGCAGGATAGTGCAAAGAATATTCCATGTCAAGTTCACAGAGTTTTTTTTTGATGTCATCAAATTCGCAACGCTTTTGAAGAAGACTGACACTGAACTCCGGGTAGATATGGACACGTTCGTCGTTGTACTTGAGTTCTTTTTCTCCACGGGCAAGTCGTAGGATTTTAAACTTATCCTGAAGACTGACGAGTCTCACCAAGATAGGCCTCGGAGCAGAATTCTGCACAGGGGAGCGGTGCACCCGTTCTAGAGTTGTTGGCAATTATATTATTAATATATTGATATGCACAATTTATTGTGTCCTTCTACCTTCTACCGTATACATTTTACTAGGACTATTGACAACATAGACAACATTTCTGTTCATCCTGTTTTATTATCCTAATTTATGTGCAAAAAAAGAATTGCAGAGATTGCTTGCAGCAGAATGGCTGAGATTGTCTACAGAGTTGAAGAATGGCCAAGTGTGATGATCTGTGGCGTTCTGTAAAGGCCAAATGTGCTGCTCTTTCCAACACCCCCCCAACTCTGTGATTTTTTACAACCTCCAGGCTCCTCCTTTCTGTTTGCTTGCTGTGTGGGACACTCAGAGAGGTTTGAGGGTTATAGCTGAGAATAAAGGTTGTTTGATTAAAAACTTGTCAGCTGGGTGAAGCAGTGGGATGCAGCCTCCCTGTCTCGTGTCCTGACCCCCACCCCCACCCACCCTGTCTCACCTCACCCTACCAACTCCCACCTCCACCGCCCACTGCCCCCCCCCAAACCCCCCAACCCCTTCTCCAGGGTGGCCCACCATCATCACAGACAGCCAGTGCTTCCTGGAGAGGAGAGGTCCAGACATTAAATTGTGATTTATTCCTCTAATATCCCCCCAGGTCACTGGAACCACAGGCAAGGTCAGCCTGTTAAAAAACAGCCGCCCGCTGAGACTTTTTAATGCCGCTGATTCACAGAGAGTGCCTCCAGCCTGGCTCTCTCCCTCACTCCATCTCTCTCTCACTCTCACACTCTCTCTCACCCTCTCTCCCAACAGGCTGTGGGACACACTCCTTCCTCTGAGCAGTAGCCTGGTCTTGTGTGGCCTTGTGTGCGCTGTTAGCATGACGATGCATAGAATGTTTCTCAGGCTTGTGTGAAGTCATCTCTTACAGAGAGTTGGTGAGAGGAAACAAATAATAAAAAAAATAACTAGTTTCTGGCCCCTGAGCAACTTCAGCGCGTCTCCCCTGAGAATGCACAGCGGTGTGTCGAACATGCTGTGCGTGCCTTCTAGGGACATTTGATTTGACAGTGCTTACAGCATTTTAAAATCATATCCATGCCTGATGCTGCCTCCACTACAACACAGAGTTATGAACGTCACTGAAGGGCCACCTGATGAATATTAAGTATTCATCAAAGCCTCTATTTAAACTTTCTCTCAAGTTGAAAAATCAAGAGACACATACACACACTCTCTCTTTCTCTCTCTATCTCTCTCTCTCTCTCTGGTTAGAATTGAGATGCATCCCAAACGTGCGGGCGTGGCGGTAGGTCACTCAGCCCTGTTTAGCAGAGAGTGTGCGATATCAGAGTATGAGATAAATAGCCACCTTTCTGCCAGCTGGTGGGGGGTCCTCTCCAGAATGTATATAATTAAGCTGGGATGAGCAAACAAACATTATTTAGCTGTCAGAACATCATTTCCAAATGGATGGAAGACAGAGAGAGGGGAATGATTAGTGACATCACCACAAGTCCTCTGTCTCTCTCTCTCTCACACACACACACACATACACATGCCTAGACAGTGGCCAGATTGGGTCAATGTTGGTGCTATACACACAAACACATGCACATTTGTGGCATACACATGCGGATCCTCAGAGGCAGACATGCCAGGGCAAATGCTGTAGAAGGATATCTTTTGATAGGATAGTGAGAGACTGGCAGGAAATGACTGGGAGAGAGAGATGGAGTGGGGTCGGGAAATGACCTGGGTCAGCCTTGAACCTGGGTCCCCGTGGGCACCCCAATATGGTACGGGCGCTGCAGCCCCCGCAAATGCTACAGCTTAAGGGGGTTTCTGGTCTTGGGCCACCTGAAGGATATTTTATTGAATATGATTATATTTATTATTATTATTATTATTATTATATTATATTATATTATATTATAATATTATTATTATTATTATTATTATTATTATTATTATTATTATTATTATAGAAATAGATTAACATTACATTAGCATCTTGTGCTGATTTGTTAGGCTTCAAAGCTATTGTGACAAAATGTTTGATTGATGAAATTTGCTAATTTTGTAGCAGACGGAAAAGAACACATACAGAATGTGTCAAATAATAAGAAAATAAACAACATTTTTCAATTATTGTTTAATGTTTTTGTTTCTAGTAATTTCTCTCATCTTTTCTTTCTTTGCTTTTCAAAAGCAAATGAATCATATTTAAGCAAACAAAAATGACCATGTTTAGTTCAAAGCTGCTTGATCCCAATGTGATCAAAACTTGTGAGCAGCTTGGCTGTGACCGAATGAAGTGAATGGTTGATACTGGTCGGGTAGGACGTGAAGCAGAGCAGTTAAAATGAATTTGTCACAGTCAAATTCTATGAGATTTGCTGGCGAAATTACATGGATTGTGATGTGGTCTTTGTTAAGCAGGCAGTGTATTGATTGTAAGCTTTTTCATTTCGCCAGGGCATGCACATTGGATGAACATGGGCTTTGCATTATACTGAACAATAGAAAATGGACTGGGCATATTTCTCCATTGGGGTTAACTCATATATTTATCTATGGTACATTGTAGAGACTGTCAGGGCCTACATTTACCGTACAAAAGCACAGCACAACTGAGAGTGGTATTGTTGAGCAGGAGGTGACTATTGAGATTTGGGACTGGATATGCTCTGACAGGCTGACTATGTAAATACCTGTATGCCACCATGCCCCTCCCATCTACTTTAGAGTCAAACATGTATTCAACTTCAGAACTTCAGAACCTTCAGCACACACACACACACACACACACACACACTCAAACTATGGCTGTGATTTCCTTTCAGTCCTAAATATCACAGAAAAGCAAAGGAATATGCAAGAATAAAGACACAGACCCCCCAACCCCTTCTCCAGGGTGGCCCACCATCATCACAGACAGCCAGTGCTTCCTGGAGAGGAGAGGTCCAGACATTAAATTGTGATTTATTCCTCTAATATCCCCCCAGGTCACTGGAACCACAGGCAAGGTCAGCCTGTTAAAAAACAGCCGCCCGCTGAGACTTTTTAATGCCGCTGATTCACAGAGAGTGCCTCCAGCCTGGCTCTCTCCCTCACTCCATCTCTCTCTCACTCTCACACTCTCTCTCACCCTCTCTCCCAACAGGCTGTGGGACACACTCCTTCCTCTGAGCAGTAGCCTGGTCTTGTGTGGCCTTGTGTGCGCTGTTAGCATGACGATGCATAGAATGTTTCTCAGGCTTGTGTGAAGTCATCTCTTACAGAGAGTTGGTGAGAGGAAACAAATAATAAAAAAAATAACTAGTTTCTGGCCCTGAGCAACTTCAGCTGCGTCTCCCCTGAGAATGCACAGCGGTGTGTCTAACATGCTGTCGTGCCTTCTAGGGACATTTGATTTGACAGTGCTTACAGCATTTTAAAATCATATCCATGCCTGATGCTGCCTCCACTACAACACAGAGTTATGAACGTCACTGAAGGGCCACCTGATGAATATTAAGTATTCATCAAAGCCTCTATTTAAACTTTCTCTCAAGTTGAAAAATCAAGAGACACATACACACACTCTCTCTTTCTCTCTCTATCTCTCTCTCTCTCTGGTTAGAATTGAGATGCATCCCAAACGTCAAGGTGGTGGTAGGTCACTCAGCCCTGTTTAGCAGAGAGTGTGTGAGATATCAGAGTATGAGATAAATAGCCACCTTTCTGCCAGCTGGTGGGGGGTCCTCTCCAGAATGTATATAATTAAGCTGGGATGAGCAAACAAACATTATTTAGCTGTCAGAACATCATTTCCAAATGGATGGAAGACAGAGAGAGGGGAATGATTAGTGACATCACCACAAGTCCTCTGTCTCTCTCTCTCTCACACACACACACACATACACATGCCTAGACAGTGGCCAGATTGGGTCAATGTTGGTGCTATACACACAAACACATGCACATTTGTGGCATACACATGCGGATCCTCAGAGGCAGACATGCCAGGGCAAATGCTGTAGAAGGATATCTTTTGATAGGATAGTGAGAGACTGGCAGGGAAATGACTGGGGGAGAGAGAGATGGAGTGGGGTCGGGAAATGACCTGGGTCAGCCTTGAACCTGGGTCCCCGTGGGCACCCCAATATGGTACGGGCGCTGCAGCCCCCGCAAATGCTACAGCTTAAGGGGGTTTCTGGTCTTGGGCCACCTGAAGGATATTTTATTGAATATGATTATATTTATTATTATTATTATTATTATTATATTATATTATATTATAATATTATTATTATTATTATTATTATTATTATTATTATTATTATTATTATAGAAATAGATTAACATTACATTAGCATCTTGTGCTGATTTGTTAGGCTTCAAAGCTATTGTGACAAAATGTTTGATTGATGAAATTTGCTAATTTTGTAGCAGACGGAAAAGAACACATACAGAATGTGTCAAATAATAAGAAAATAAACAACATTTTTCAATTATTGTTTAATGTTTTTGTTTCTAGTAATTTCTCTCATCTTTTCTTTCTTTGCTTTTCAAAAGCAAATGAATCATATTTAAGCAAACAAAAATGACCATGTTTAGTTCAAAGCTGCTTGATCCCAATGTGATCAAAACTTGTGAGCAGCTTGGCTGTGACCGAATGAAGTGAATGGTTGATACTGGTCGGGTAGGACGTGAAGCAGAGCAGTTAAAATGAATTTGTCACAGTCAAATTCTATGAGATTTGCTGGCGAAATTACATGGATTGTGATGTGGTCTTTGTTAAGCAGGCAGTGTATTGATTGTAAGCTTTTTCATTTCGCCAGGGCATGCACATTGGATGAACATGGGCTTTGCATTATACTGAACAATAGAAAATGGACTGGGCATATTTCTCCATTGGGGTTAACTCATATATTTATCTATGGTACATTGTAGAGACTGTCAGGGCCTACATTTACCGCATAAAAGCACAGCAACAACTGAGAGTGGTATTGTTGAGCAGGAGGTGACTATTGAGATTTGGGACTGGATATGCTCTGACAGGCTGACTATGTAAATACCTGTATGCCACCATGCCCCTCCCATCTACTTTAGAGTCAAACATGTATTCAACTTCAGAACTTCAGAACCTTCAGCACACACACACACACACACACACACACTCAAACTATGGCTGTGATTTCCTTTCAGTCCTAAATATCACAGAAAAGCAAAGGAATATGCAAGAATAAAGACACAGACATCCGTGTGTCTCTCTCTCTCTCTCTCTCTCTCTCTGTTACCCACAGACAACATTCACAGAAACACACACACAAAGACCGACGGGCAGACAAAAAAGCTCATAGACAACAATCGTGTTCATCACAATGATTCACACATCCCTCCCCACAACATGACACTGTGTACCACATCATGCTGGTACGAGAGGTCTGTTAGTGACAGCGTTGGGCTGGTCTGCAGCCAAAGCCACTCAGCACCATCGCCTCCTACGCCGCTACCGCCCACCGCTCAGTCTGAATGGCTCCCCCAGCACCGGCCACTGTCCACAGGCTCTCATGTTTACTTACACCTGGGCATTGTTTTCCGTTCGGCGCCTCTAAACGGCCATAAAAGACTGCTCCCAGCATCCAAACACTCCCCACAGCGCGGCCGCGGAACAAACGCCAGAACGATAATAACAAACCATGCCTGACAATCCTATTAGCCCATCTTTAATTATTTATCCAGGTTTGTTCGGATTGCCAACCCCTGGGGAGGAATTAAAAAGTTAACAAGCGGCTTGAAAGCCGATGTCTCCTGCGAAACACTGCCCACCCCCTCACACGTACACAGACATACTCAAAACACCAAGTAATCTTTTGTAATTAAGCACAATGCTGTTGTGATGAAAGTAATGAATGATGAATAGAGTACAGTGTTGTCTGCAGACTGCGGCTGGTCTGTAAAATCTGAAGAATCACACATGATAATCACCCTAACATGCAGCAGCCCACTCAACAATATCTCCTATTCATGGTGGAGGACACAGCAGGTTTGTGTGCTCCAACAGCAAGGCTTCGGAGCAAAAAATTTGCAGGTCACATGTACACTGCACTGCAGTGACTTCTGCAATGGCTTCTGGTGATTTTGAATGTCCTTCAGAAATAACATGTTTGTTTTTTTTGCAATATCAGTAAACGCTGCAACGGTAACTCGGTAATGCTTGGTGGAGTTGATTTCTTACACAGAAATACTAAGGACAAATGAAGCCGTTCCATACAGCATGCGTGTACAGTACGTGTCTGTGTATGCACTGTACATTATAATAATGATAATAATAATATTTATAATATTCATAATATTTTTTTATTGAAAATTGCCTTTCATATCACCCAAGTATATGAACTGTATTTTCCATTTTCTCTGTTTGATTGAAGGCTAATGTTGGAATGTATGAAAATACATCAGGGAGCATCTCTTTCATGTTTCTCAGGTTGATTAATGAGCCTGGATTACAGATGCCTTCAGGGATCTTTCATATTTGTGTTAACTAATCACATTGTGTAGCTTTGAGCAATGTAGCACTCCTCCATCAAAAATGAATGGCTCTGCTTTAGGCTCAGTGTGCTTAACTAGTTCAATTAAAGCCACAGAAAATCACTTTACTTGGACCACAACAATAGTGCATGTCTTGCTCTGTATTGCCCTGTATCCACCAAACACAGAATGGTGACATGCCAGTGTAGGGGGTATTGAGCTGAGATAAGGCTGTTTATAACTTCCTGCACTGTATGTGAAGGTCTCATTGTGAGTGCTCTGTATGGTGATAAGTTGAGTGCAAGTGACCATGCCAGATAGAGAATGTCTAGCGATGGCTGGGGTGCAGGGTTGGGGCACACTGTGACCCAACACAACCATATTCAAGCAACACATACGTAGATAGTCTGTCGAAATCTCAGATTAAATATTATGATGCTGTAAAGGTTAAAGTATAGAAGTGTCACAATTAATAATACAATCTATTGTTCTCTTAAATGTTTAGTCATACGGCAAGACGCACTGGTTCTGATTTTAAAACTTTAGAAGCTTCAAAATCGTGCCTGTCAATGACTTTGTTAATGTTTCCACTCTGACAGTAGAAAGCATGTCTGGTTATTTATGGTAAATACATCTGACAATAATTTACTGCAAGAGCACTGGTGGCAACCCCACCACACTCTTTCACACACACACACACACACACACACACACACACACACACACACACACACACACACACACACACACACACACATACACACACAGCCATTCCACCACTAATAATGCCTACTCAACCAGACCTATCTGTCTCTGCCCATGCATGGCGGCCCTTGCTCTTGGCCTCTAACAGATACTGTGCCGGCCCACCTGCAGAGATGTGCAACCTCTCACTCTCTTCCATGAAATTGTGCAAATGGGCAGGAAGGTTCTGAGTCGGAGGCAAGCCTCCAAGGCTGTCCAAGAAGGACAGTTTTATTTTTCACCATTTTAACAATTTACCCCATGACTTACAGTACAAAACATTTTGCTTCTTACAAGTTTTGACCAAAGAGCATTGTCTTTGTTTTTGTTGTTGAGAACAAATAGAGTTGAAACTGTTTTGTTCACGTAACACTAAATAGCACCAATGACTGACGGTTACAGCTTGTACAAAGTCATGGTTCAGAACTAGTTAATTGGAACAGAAGCATTTGGTCCAAAGCTTACCACTGTGACTGCCCTGAAGGGCTCATATGGAAATGCCTTTTCCTCATTACAGGAACATTTTTCAAAACATTGTCTGCACAGAATAGAAGTATTATAGTAGTATAGTAGTAAAAGTATTGTAGTATAGTAGTTAGGTAGTAGTTCCTCTAATGCTGTTAAAGCGGTTATGTTTTTAATTTAATTATGTGTTAAATCTGCCCATTCCTCACAAAGTGCATTTGGCCAATGGCAGACAAAAACATGACCTTTGCAGTAGGTCAGGCGAAAACACATCGCCGTATGAACCATCAGCACAGACGGAGAGAGCATCACCTGGGGGACACAATCACCAATCACCAGGAGTGAACTGAATGTGCTCCTAGTGACTACAACTCCATCCAAACACATTATCATCTGCTAATAGGAAAGCAATTCCCCTGCGTTACAGCTAAAATGGGTTCTGTTTCATAATATGCAACCTGCAGTCAGGGGACCTGTAAAGGTTAAGATGAGCTAAGGAACCTGCATACTTATACAACTGCCGTGGGAATACATGAATTGAAAGCATTGTGTACACAGTATATAGTAACACTTTGCTGTCATCCATCATACATTTAATATTTGAAGACGAAGTGATTTTATATGTTTTGAGAGCTCTTACTATTTAGTACTTTTATTGCATTGAAAGCCCCAGGTACCCCGAAGGCATTTGGGAAGCACATAGAGGATGAGGCGCCAGTTTTACCTTATATACCCTCTACACGGAAAGACATTGGTGTAATTGTGGTGCATGTGTATACTGCAGTGGAAATCTTTCGATCAAATGCCAGGGTTGCCCTTGAGTTCCTGAAGTCAGCACTCACCTGCTATAGTCTTTGGTTTTCCTATGCAGAGGATGTTCTACGGGAAGAACAGCAAATAGATTTCCTCTGGACCCCCTGCTACAGCCCTGTTCAATATCACACCCTGCAGTCCTCCTCCACCAGCAGCACCATCCCCTCTCCCCTTCACTCCTTTCCTTGACTTCTGCATACCCTTTCACACTCCATCTCTCTCCTGCCCTCTCTCCCTCCATCTCCCCCCACCCTCTCTCTGGAGACATGCAGATACAGTCAGTATGGCCCTACTCGTCTCAGCAGGATTCCAGCTACTCTCCTCCTTGCCTGTTGCTCCCGATGTCAGGCCCTGTGGACTGGACAGACTGGACGCTGCGGTGTGTGAAGGAGCCAGGTTTTGGATCGGGCCGGTGGGGGGGGTGGGGTGGATAGAAGGACAGCCAGGAGCTGAGCCATGACGGCGCCCCCTTCAAAGGAGTCTTCAAAAGGGGGTAGGGGGAGGCAGAGACGAGCGCTTTGTCTGGAGCGTAATTTGTTTCCCTTAATTGGCTGCTCATCCTCCGCCTCTCCATCCCTTGTCTTAATGACTCAGACTTCTGACAGTTCGACAGGAGCGCGGCACAGAGACGGAAGCAGGGGATGGGGGGGGATGACAAATGGCCGAAGCATTTACAGAAGTACAATAGGGTCACTTCTGCTCAAAGCTATTAGCACTGTTTCAGACGTGGTAAGGACTGCATGCTAAGAAGGAAACATATCACGGATGCGGACGCTGAGAGAGACAGAGAGAGAGTCAAGAGAAATGATCGATCGCTTTGAGCATCCTCTTGCCTCTCCAATGCCACACTCCCACAATGCCTTCCTCTCCTCTCTGTCAATAGAGGAACTCAAAGAACAGGCTTTAAATGGAAAAGCCAGACAGTGGGGTAAAATAATGAGACAGGCTGCCCTTACCTTCTTGGGTTTTTTTTATCATTCTGGTAATATCCCTCTCCAAACCATAAAGCTTGCTATTAACTTCTGTAGTCAATGTTGAAGTTCCTGAAAGTGTAGCGTTGTGAAGGTTAGTAGGGTTCTCCACACACATACATATGAACATTGTGTACACATTCATGCGCACACACACACACACACACACACACATATGGAGGTGTGCGTTCATGGACACACATGGCCTGACTTGAGCTCAAGCATACGCATATGCACACACTTTGTGAGCTTAGCCATCTCCATTAAAACCGTATCTCCACTTAATGAAATTAGAGGTTGTAATGGCTTCAATTATCACTTCGATGGAGGTTTTTTCCTTGGCAACTCTGAAAACAGTGCTTTCCTTCCACCAGTGCTTCGGCAAGTGGATTTAAATGTGAGCCATTCTGACTTAATATTCTGCATCCTGCTAATTCGTCATCCCAGTGTGAGGGTGCTCAAAAGTCATATACTTTCCAATTCATTGCTGCCTCATTGAAATTTCCTGCTAAGTGGGAATGGGTTTAAAATCCATTTTTGGGTGAAGTGCTTAGAAATTTGCTTCTTCTATCTTACTACTTTAGCATATTAAAGAGATTTGGAAAAGATACTTCTGCTATTAAGTTATTTGAGTATCGTGGAATGCCCTGAGAAGTGTTTTGATCGTCCCATTAGATTCGGTAAAGAGGGTGTAATTGCAATGGTAATGCAACATCTATTGCCTCTGGAAGCCCACAGAGGTTGGATATCTCTGTGTGTGGGGGAGAGAGAATGAGTGTGTGCATGCTTGTAAAGATTTCCTCTGAAGTTTTCTGAACTTTTTGTTCTTCCAAATAAACGATTTATCATTTCTGAATGCTTACGTCCTCAGATGCAATCCTCTCCTATTTAATCTACTGCCATGGTGCTTCGAGCCATCACTTACTGTAGCTCTCCTCATTTGTTTCTTGCACTTAATGTCCATGGACACCTATCTATGTTAATAGCTGTGTTCTCCTGCTGTTTCAGTGTAAAAAAAGAGAGAAAAAAGGTGAGTGGCAATCTGGGTCGCGCAATTTAACAGGTCCAACATTTTTAACGTTCGCATCAGTAAATTAATGTTGACCGGGCACACCGTAAATCATCCACCCTGCCAGAGCGCTCCTTAACTAGCCATGTCCATGAGGGATGGAGTATTGATCTGACCGCCACTACTTAAATAAGCGCTTTGCTTAAAATGTGTTTTTCTTATCCATAAATCATGAAGAGGAGGGGGTGACCTATCACACTGGATGTGGCTAGTGGGTTCAAGCCGCGTGAGTTAACGAAGTCAGCCCTTAGTCAGTCCTGAAGATGCATGTGCCATTAACAAGATTACACAAACACTGTTAACACCATTGGTGCAATGTAATACCGTTAGCAGTGTTGTTTGTATGTGTGTGTGCGTAGTCGTCTGCAAATATTTATCAACAGGTGTGACAATAAGTGTGCCAGTTGTACAGGAGAATTTTTTATTTCATTCTTTTCAAATACTCGCCATGTGGGATTTTGCACTAAAGCCTTGGAGTCTTTTCACAAACCTAAAAGTGTACTTTGATAACTATAATAAAGGCAACTGCTTCAGCTAGGTAATGTCAGAGAGGTTATTTCTGTTACAAGAATTGTCTAAGAATGGGAACCATATTCCCCTAGAATTTTCATCACCTAGAAAATAATGAAAATGCTTTCATGTCCCGAGGCATTAAGCCAATTGTAGATATCTCAAGCTTGTGGTTCTCCTCTCGCTTCACCCTAGAGTACCTCTACTGTTGTTGTGTTCTTACAGTGGAGACCACCACCCCAGCAGCCCTCCTTGTTATTCACCGCAGTGTTGTACAGCTGCAGGTAGTGGTGGTAGCAATGGCAGCCTGTCTCCCTCTGTGACCTCCCAGGTGTCATGGTATAATTCACATCTTCATTGCTGAGTGCAGCAGGTATAGCTTCTCCTGACTAGGATTATTTCCCTCTGGACTGCACCCCCCCCAACCCCCGCTTCCCTCCCTGCCTCTCTCTTTCTTTCTCTCGTTCAGTCTCTCTCTTTCTCATTCTCACTTTCTCTTTTTTTCTCCTCTTAGTCTGTCACTCTCATTCTTTCTCTCCCTCCTTTGCTCTCTCACCCACTCTCAGTCTTTCTCTCTCCCTCTCTATCTATTTGTACCCATGTCTCGCTCATTCTTTTTTTCTCTTATATCTGTCTCTCGCTCATTCTGGCCCTCTCTCTCTTTCTCTCTCTCTCTAGCTCCCTCTCTCTGGTGCTCTGCTGGTTCTGTATGAAGTATGACTGAGGGAGAGGACAAGGCTCAGAGGGCTGTATCTCATCGCCATAGCGTTCCAAGTTCTTGTCCAGGCAGGTAGGGTGAGGAGCATTATGGGTAAAAAAGTGCTTCCCCATCCTCCCCTCTCAAACCCTCTGTGACTGCAGCAGGCATCAATAACGACACCTTATTTCTGTCATGCAAAAACATGGAAGTGTGTCAGGACAAGATTGATTACTGTCATAAATCAATGACGTATGCGTGTGTGACACATGTATGTGTGGTTGTGTGTGCAGGTGTGGCCTGTTTGTATGTGCGCATTCAACCTAGAAATAAATATTATTCGAGTAAACTTTACACACACACACACACATACACACGTAAATATAATCTGCCACTCAGTCGCTCTCTCATAGTCACACATGCACTCATTGCTAATAAAAATTATGGCAATTTACATACCGGTGTCAAAACATGCCATATGAAGTGACAAGCAATGAGTGCTTCTCTTTTATTTATGGATTTGCAGTCATGCAGTGACAAGATTACAGGGACATTAATGTTCCACTGTGCCCACGCTTGTGTTTATTTGTTTACTTTCTCTTCAATATTTTTGACACAACATTTAAAAGATTAGTCTCCATACTGCCCAAAATAGGAATACATTACTTTGGTACTTCACAATACTTTTCCTGGTTTAACATCATGAGTCTGGTCAACTTTCATTTCTCCTCTCCTATGCATATTGACCTGTCTCTCTCCCTCTCTCACTCTCTCCTCCTGTCTCTCCTCCTCCTAAACTCCATCCCTTCCTCCCCCCATCACATCAATCTATTCTGTCTGCTCTAGCGACATGAAGGAAATTTCAGTTTCGACTTCAGAAGGCTGCAGATAGAAACACTGTCGTTATCAGCCCTGCATGCGGCAGATAAGATAAGTGTCAGCTGTGAATGCAGCTGCGCAGACGAAAGGTCACGTTGAGCGGCTGAGCCGCCACCCCCGCCGTGAAGGTCACGTAGATTGGCGCTGTGATGCTTTTTCGACGGTGACACCTGCGCCACACTCTTAATTAGGTACTATAGATTCTGGACAGCGCCCTCCCGTATCAATGCTAAGGATCTCGTGTCAATTTCAAAGACACACACACATGGCAGTGAAAAACAATGCAGCCGCTGTCATCACGTGGAGTTGTAAATACATCTGTCTCTGACTCCATCTGGAGATACACATTTAGGGTGTGACTCTCGGGAATACTGCACCACCTCGTCGCTCATTTGCGTTGACACATCATCTCCTCCATCCACATTTTCCCATCTCTCTCTCTCTCTCTCTCTCTCTCTCTCTCTTTCTCTCTCTATCTTTATCTCTCTTTCTCTCTCTCTCTCTCTCCATCTCTCTCCTCTGCTGTTTGCCAGCCACGTCCTTCTCCTCTCCGCCTCCCCTCATGCGTCATCTGTCACTGCTCTCTGTCCTAGGCGAGTCTGCGCCAGCGACAGCCATCAATCAGAGCTGATGCCTCATCATCGGCAGGCACCCAGGCTAATAAACAATTAGCAGCCGCCTCCAGTGACCTGTGAAGAGGTCACACTCACTCAGCACTCTGGGAAAGGGAAGGGGAGAGAGGAAACCCCAGGTCCTGCCTGTGCATGGACAGGAGGCCAGTTCCTCAGGTGGCCAGTTCCTCAACAGCTCATTTTAGTTTTGTTTTGTTTTGAATAGGATATGATATGCATGTAAAATAGTGTGTTTAGAGTTGGTAATAAACTTCAGGCTTCATAGACTTCATAGGCTGGGAGAGATTAGTGTCTGAGCTTCAAGGGAAAGATGGTGTGTTTATTTTTTTATGTGACACTTTTCTCAGCTTTTTACAGCAGATTTGTTTCCAGCCAAACCTCCCATTTTCCCACCCATTTCACTGCTAGCGTTCAATGTCTACTAAATTATTCCTCCGCTCTCTGCTTGTGGGGCCTCGGCATCTGCCCTCTGCTTTCCTACAGTGAGAATGTGGAAGAGAATGTGAGGTTGGCTCTGCTGCACCTCCCTGCCCGTTTCCCATTTCATGTCTCCCGCTCTCCCACACTCTCTTACGCGCATGGGAGCCCATAATCTGACGCGTGGCTAATTGACGCGATCTCATGGCCGCCCTCTGGTTCCTCCCGCCATGGGCACCCCCACTCCCTTGAAGGCCGCGTCGCGCCACATCACATTGTTTTTTTTTACCGCACGGGCGATGTCGCGCTCAGGGAGGAAATAAACGGCTTTGTCGCCCAGCAGACGGGGTCTAGGTCGCAACCTTGCGACACTGGCACAGTGCGTGCGCATCGCGCACACACACACCAGAGACGCCTTTCACTACTGCTTCCCCTTTCCCTTGCTACAGAATTAGCTCTGCTGGCTTCGCCTTGACACCAGTAATTTAGCAAATCCACTGCTGGAACATTAAAGTGATGCATTAAGAAGCCCAACATCTGGTCCAGTGTTAATTACACATCAGACGGATCAAGAGCGAGCGGTCCGCACGGTTTGGCCCCCCGAGAGATGGATGAGGGACGGAGGAGTCAGCTGGGACACGCCAGGCACCCAGGGACCCCAGGCGGACTGCACAGGGCATTATGGAGACATCATCCCCCCATGATGATGAGGGGAAACCGGGGGGACAGAAAAGGAGGGAGGAGTGACAAATGTGAGGGCAATAACAAAGGGGGAAAAAGCTACTTGAAGGACTGACCTCCAGCAAGTCCCCCAAAAAGTAGCCAAGTTAAAAAGATGGACGTTAAAGTTCAGAAGTCCACAGATATATTTAAAAGAGCATATTTGGGAGGCAAAGTGTATTCTTTTAGATTACTGGAAACCTTTCAACTGTTCAGTGTCTTCTCTTTCTATTGAGGCCGTCTGTCAGTCTTTGACCCCTAATACAGATTACTGGCAAATCCTATAGAATGAGGCAGGCGGAAAAGCCTGACATGAGAACTCCGACAGAGTAAGCTCATAACCTCCCGGTGACCTTAACTCAGCAATCACAAAGAGTAATCACTGAGCCATGGTGTCTGATTTCATCCACCCTTAACGGAGGCTCGCCCTAACACCTCGCAGAGGCAGGGTTAAATGAGTGTGATGTTAATCCAGCACTTCAACGAGGGATTATCTGGCTCAGGAGATGATGGGACAACTGTCTGTGCCACCCCCCCACGATACTGATAATGCCAAGGGCTGCGACACGGGATGGAGTGAGGTCTAATTGCTTGAGACCATGAGCTGGACTATATCTGCAAAACAAACCAGATGCCACAGGTCCCAGAGGTGTGTTTTTATTTGGCAGCCCATCATACATTTGCAACTGTAAACGCTTGGTTACTTTTACCACTTCCGTAGCATCCAATCAAATCAAAGAGCATTGTAAATCTTGGGCACAGCAGTAAATGTGCAGGGGTGGGGACCAGACAGCACTATGCAAACCCAGAGGCTCATAGTTTCGTTCCTCGGTCCGGCCCTAATGGCAACGGGAGGTGAGACAGTGCCCCAGCGATAGCTGTGAAAAGGTGTAAACAGAGAGGGGGTCCCTGCTGTTTTAATTATATATTTAAGGAATTCAAATTGCTGGATCGCTGAGTGTGGCTCGGCTTCTTTTGTTATTGTTTTTACCTACCACTTTCTCTTATACAGAATGGACAATTATCCTGCCATTTCACCCAGGCAGGAGTAAAGACATTCCATTTTTGGTGTAGCTGACGTTCTTTGTCTCTGTCTTCATGCTGGGCTTAATGATCGGCTGCACAGCTGTGCTTGAGTGAACAGTGGAATTCCATGACATTTCAGAGCAACTATGGATTCTTCCAGTGGCATTGGAAATGGTGGATTGTGTTTTGGGGGTGTGCGTGCATTTGTTTGTTTGTTTTAATCTTTCAATTATTGGCAGCTTCACTAGCCTTTTAACTGGAAGTGCGCTTTTCAGTGCTTCATTGCTCAGAGTTTGTGTCTCAAACTAAAGATTTAAATATTGGTCAGGGGCTGCTAATTTCCTACAGTAGTTGTTAGGAACAATCAGTGGCATGGAAAACGAGGGACTGATTGACTGTTTCTGTGAACAACTAGATGTACCGCAGAGCGGTACAAAATATGACCGCCGCCCAGTCCAGCACGTTTTCCACAAAAATAAGTCACGCTGAAAGGCATATATGATTCTAACTGTCTCACTGAATTGCATTATGCACACTCGATTCTCACTGGTATCTGCTAGACAACAAGTACCAAAACATGATTAGTTCATAGATTTCACATGTAATATACATTTTATATACCCCATCCCCATCCCCATCTTGCCTGTTCATAATTCTGAGAAATTCTTGAATGCATGACGTGCATGTGTGCGTGTACATGTTTTTGTTTATGTGTGTGTTGGTGTGTGGTTGGGTGTGTGTGCGTGCATGTGCATGTGCTTGTGTGTTTGCCTGTTTACAGTATGTGCCTGTGTGTGTGCATGTGCATGCATGCGTATATATGTCTACTGTGTGAGTATGTGTCATACGTAGGATTACTGTGAATGTATGTGTGTGCGTGTGTATCTCTTTATGCACATGTGTGCATATGGAATGGGTTTACATGACCCCTGGAGGCAAACATACACAAAAAATTGGTCATCCTAGGCCCTACGGTTCTCAAGATATTCACAGAAAACTGTGTCTGCCCTACCCTCCTTTCGGGGGGTCCAGTCCAGCGGGGGGGCTACAGATCAAAAACAGCGATGGTTCCATGCTATCCATGTGGGGTTACATGCCCACCAAGTTTCGTGTACCCCGGTCTTTCAGTGTCCCGGGAATCCTTGTTGGTGTACGGTCACTAAATGTACACATAAATTATTTTATTGTGTGGCCCCCCATGAACGGAATTCCACGAAACTTGACGTGCATTCAGAGGGTGTCATAATGATCCTACACTTCCAATTTCGTGCAGTTTTGACTATGTTAGGTCACAGATACCTGCCATTACAACACCTCATTTTTACTTTTTTGTGTTTAACTAGGTGGCGCTATACATGAAATGAGTGGTTATGGAATGGGTTGACATGGCCCTTTGAGATCAACATACAAAAAAATGGTCCTCCTAAACCCTATGGTTCTTGAGATATTCACAGAAAACTGTGTCTGCCCTACCCTCCTTTCGGGGGGTCCAGTCCAGCGGGGGGGCTACAGATCAAAACGAAAAAAGGAGGTTCCATGCTATCCATGTGGGGTTACATGCCCACCAAGTTTCGTGTACCCCGGTCTTACAGTGTCCCGGGAATCCTTGACGGAAATTTGGACATGCGAAAAAGAAGAAAAAAAAAGAAAAAAAATCTGACTAAACCTAGAGCTGCCTGCACTGTGTTCTTACTGAGCATGAACCAAAAGTAGGAAGGGAGGCATTGAGTACTGGCATTGAGAGATGGAAGGAAGACATCAGAAGACTGAAAGGTCATTTTCATCTCTTCATTCTAAGAAGCTGTTACTAGCAAAACAAATACTGCTTTATAACGAGGACAGGTCAAGGAAAAAATGTGTCAGCCAAATGTAATGTAAAAAGGATGCTCATCAGGTCTGATGCACATTTATTTATTAATAAACTCAATGTATCATATGTATTAATTAAACTCTATGTCTGTGTGTGTGTGTGTGTGTGTGTGTGTGTGTGTGTCCGTGTGTGTCCTTCACATATCTACCAAACTGGCACAAGGCAGTGCAGTGTCGAGTTTTGTGATAATGAATGTGAAATGTATTGTTATGTAAAAGAAGCATTTGTCTCTCTTGCTATTCCCTTTCCTCTGCACAGAACTAATGCAGTTAATGTTAAAAGACAATGTTAATGCAGATAATGTTAAAAGCAATGTTAATGCAGATAATGTTAATAGACAATGTTAATGCAGTTAATGTTAATAGACAATGTTAATGCAGATAATGTTAATAGACAATGTTAATGCAGTTAATGTTAAAAGACAATGTTAATGCATATAATGTTAAAAGCAATGTTAATGCATATAATGTTAATAGACAATGTTAATGCATATAATGTTAAAAGCAATGTTAATGCATATAATGTTAATAGACAATGTTAATGCATATCATGTTAAAAGACATAATGTCTGACCTCAACAATATAGACACTCCCTCTGGCTACATTTTGCTTGCATGCATAAAAACATTCAGCAGATCATGACCTCAAAAACATTCCGACCAACTCTGTAATGTGTCCATTCAGAACAAGATTAAAAAAATGTGTTCAGAAACGGCCTCTCCTTGCAATACTGTCGGAAATTGCACGCTGTGCCTGGCTATACTACGTGGGACTTACTAAGCATTCACTTCATCAGGTAAACAATGCTCACCACCCTCCATTGGTAATCTGCGGTGCCCACAACAAAATGGGAACATTCAATCATAAGCACAGTTAAATTGAGTCAACTGACAACAGCATTAAAAGGAATCAAAAGTTTAGTGATCACATGACAACAAGATGTCAACAGACTGCAAGATGATGTAGGGCAGTAATTCTACTCCATGGATGACGTGAAAAAGCAAAAACACATTTTAAGGTAAACAGAAGTAAAAGTTGCTTTCCATTCTGTTTTGCGCTCTCAACGATCCATATAGCTATGTTCAAATCACTAGGTCAGCCCCTTAAAGTTTAGTGTATGTTCTGGTCTTAACTTTAGACCCTTCTGACACTTTTAGTTTCATCTGTTTTTAGGGGGATAAGCTGTGGATTATCTTCCTTTTAGGAGGTGAAAGCAGGGGAAGGTGTGGCCTGGACATTTATCCTGGTAAATCAATACGAAAATGGTTTACGAGATTTTCAAAGGCCGTTTTGTCAGTGTAAAGAATTTTTCCATTCTATGATTCCTGTTGGTACTGCAGTTGGCTTTTGCCGTTCCGCTTTTAGACCCCTGGTTTCAGGACACTGACGGTCATTGTTTTGATTTATTGTATAGGACAGAATAGGCCTAGGGACCTAAATTCATCTACAGTATACAACTTTTGCAGTCATCAGGGCTTGACCGGGTATGATAAGGTAAACCTTCAAATGCTGTTCTTGTTGTGGAAAAGTGATGGAGAATGTGCAAAATATAATACATACCACTCTACTCATTAATTGTGAAATTGTTAATATCACAGAGGGCCTTTTGTCAGATCACCCAGCCTCTTCTCAGTTCCAGCTTTCAAGTAGTGTGAGTTGAATTGATGTGCTACCTCATCTAGTAAATGTTTAAAAATCAGACCACTGAAATGATCTAGTGCAGTGAACTAGTGCAGTGTCCGTACACACCATGTCTGTTACTGATACTTCCTGGCACCCATAGCACTTTACAAATGAGATTATGCTTGGTAGTTGGAAAAGCCATAATAGTATTAAATTGCTCTACAATTAGCAATCATTTTTTAATAATCAAAATGGACATAACACCAACAGCCGTAGGTACATAGGCTTTAGGGTATTAATTCAAGTGCTTGATGACAGAGAAGATGATGGGCACCATTAAGTGGAATAATTCATTAGGCCTTTGCAAACTGCCTAACTTTACCAAAACAGTCTCTGGCGTACAGTAATACCCAGTCTAACGGCTCCTACACAGAGCTGCGTGCGTTGCGTTGCTGGAGACGCATCCCATTCACTTTACAAGGGCTCACGTCATCCATTGCCGAACTGAATTGTGGGTCCGTTGCGTCGCGTTTCTCTCGTAGCTCGCGTTGAGAAGTGCAGCTGGTGCTGCACCGACAGACGGCACCGGCCAATCAAGCCAATCGATGGACGGCACCAACCAATCAAATTACGGTTATACTTCAAGTCATTTGCATAGCTACCGTCGGGAACACCCACTGGCATGCGTTGACGGAACACAACTGTGTGTGGGAGCCATAAGTGCTGCCACACTCTGCCTCTCTGTCTCCTCAAGTGCCAAATCTGAATAGACCTCTGAAGTTTGCCTACAAAAAAGAACCAAAACGGCCATCTATGCCCATATAAGGAGATCCTGTTAATTGAAGCTAACTACCTATGGCAAGTTGCATTGCAAGTTAGCTTTGGGGTAGCAAAATTCTAAGTATACCGCCTTCACGTACCAGAGATCACAGTATCCACTCGAAGGTAGAGGACAAAAGTGTGTTCAAGAAAACGTCTGCATTTCAGACTTTTTCATCCCCACGAGAGTATAACAGGTGCGATAATTCAAAATCCCCATGTTATTTCCCCATAGGAAAAATCACCAGATACCGGATGTCAAAGATGGCAGCTTTTTTGTAGGGGAGCTTCAGAGGTCTATACTCTTCAAGAGCTGGGCATCGGCGCCTTTTTCATACTTGATTTGCGCCTTAAAACATGACATCATCATGTACACAGAGAGTGAATGAAAATGAAAGCGCATTTTGCCGGGCACAGGAGAGCTATCAGGCCAAGGTGGCCGTGTCTTGCAAAAAATGGGAGGAGAGCTGCTAAGAGTGATTGTTTAGGTATTCTGGCATATGTGAAAACGGTACACGTCTATCTTGCAGTGATGATTTTCCGCTTTATAGAAGCAGGTGTAATCCAGATTGCGGTTCAATGCATCAATAGCAGAACCTTTCAGAAACAATAGAACCAGTATTAAACATTATCAGTTGCTTTTAGGAACCATGTTTCTTGAGACAACAGATTTGGTGAGTCATTGTTAGCTTGCTCAACTTACCCAGAGCTTGAGGAACAACCACCTCAGCAGGTCCACTCCTGCCAATGAACAATGCTGCCATGATCACATGCGCTTCGTCGACAAAGACTCTAGATGGACCCGGCTCGTCAGTCTTGTCCAATCAGTTAAAAATTGCTGGTCACTGATCCATTTCAGTTGAAACAGAGAGGCACAGTATCTTATCAATCTGCATTTGGTGGTTCACGGCTGGTTTTTCTCAACACAATTTGAAGGGGCTGCAGTTGTGCTTATCGGGCTTTCCGCTGCCTGATGTTTTTTTTTCCTCCTCAAATGTCAGGCCTGACAACGGCAACATCAAAACAGGAGTTCCTCTTCTAAATCCTTAACTTCAAAAACAAATTGTTTGCCCTCGCAAAAGGTCTGAAATGCAGCCTTTGAGAGATCAACCTTTAAAATCCATTGAAATAAACATGAAAAAGAACTGCAAGTTTTGGCACTGAGATATGTAAATAAGCAGGTTCTGAATCCAGTTTATCTCTATTTCAAAGACAAGGACGTACACATTTAGGATTGTTTAATAACATTCCCCTTGGATAATGTTTAGTCAAGATCTGTTTCCTCAGAATAGCATGTACACTGTGCAGGCTTTAATATACTTTTCAATATGATTGGCAAACTTTGGCAATGCATTTTCCTGAAGGACACAAATGGTATATTAAGAGGAAGCTCTCTTTCTCTATGGAGGGCAACTGGAGTCTGCTTAATTTGGGAGTCATCTCTGAGAAAAAGTTTTTAAGCCAAATTAAAAATATTCCATTCCTGCAGTAGACTAAATTCACATATTTTTGCAGCGCTTTGCTATCAGAAAAATACCCCAAATCCCTACCAGCAGACTACATTCCAAAATGTGTTTAAATGTCTGTGACTGCAGTAACTTAAAGATTTGGCTTCATGGGCACAGTCGACACCATAGTTACTCAGCCACATAATAATAATAGCTGGGATGATGACACAGACAGTAACCGTTACATCTGGATCATTCACGAATGACACCAGCATGAATGTCTCATCTCTGTGGAGTTCAGGGGGACTGGGGATGCACATGTAAAATATGCCCTGATAAAAATATTACCTTGCAATTACGAGTCCTAGTGGCTGAGAGGCAGTCGTGAAAGTGTGATAATTAAATGTAATCATCTGGGAAAATGTCATCATAATTGGTCTGTGAAACTGCCACCACCTTCCTTTTTTAATTCACAGCTCATATAATTGGGCATTATTATATTCTGTCAACTTACCACTTCAAATAATGCAGAATTTCTATGGAGAAAAGAATAAATAAATCCATTACTTAAGTTATGACACCTGTATAAATATGAATGCTTATTATTTTATTATTAATTGTATACTGTTTATTGTAGAACTTCTATATTTGTAAATGGTCTTCCAAACTGTATGAACCGTCTTGTCTGTCTGCATATACAGCACCCTGCTCCCAGTCTCACCTTGAGAAAAACAACAGCGTAGCTCTCATCGGTGTTCCTGATCTGGTAACAGATGCTCCGATCAGTCCGCTAGACACGAACATCAAGCCTTTTGCGCACGCATCTCCTCTCGCCCGGCTCCTGCTAATGGCTTATTGATAAAAACGTCCCCCCCTCAGTTTCAGCTCTCTGCCCACATCTGCACAAACAGGCCCCATTTGGGTGCGAACGGCAGCTGGAAGGCTGCCGTTGAACTCGCTGAGAGGCGTTAGCGTTGAAGCTGATGGTGCGTGAAGTGAAGAAGTGTGCGGAAGGCTGGTCAAGTTGGGGGATGTTTTTCCATGAGAAAACATTCTGGAGGTACCAGTGAAGACTGAAGAAGTGAACATGATGAATGTGTTGCGCTCTCCACTGGTTTAAAATTAAATAGTCTGAAATAGATTGAATTATCTGAAATAGTCACCATCGATTGCATATCTAGTAGCGTGTTATAGGGTTGATCCAAATAAACCAACCAATCAAGAGATACAAATATGATTAGGACTAAGTTTTAAGTCAACTCAACAAATTTCCATTCTGTCTCCTCTGTCCCCATTCTGTATCACAGTTCTGCTTTGCATATCACAGGGCTGCAGGGAGGTTCCAAAGACATGTCCAGCTGTCCAACAGTATTGGTATCGTATGGCACACCACACCATGTCCATCTTCAGTTATCTGATGTAAATATATTCAATCTAATTGTCGAATTTAATCTTACGGTTCTACATTTCACGGCATGTTAAGTACTGTAAGAACGAAAATCCCCCACCACCTCTGGGATCTTCCTGTTGTCACCATATCTGGGAACAGAGGTAGCAGACAGTCCTTTTGTGTTCATCGCTTTCTCATTTCATATCACAGCTCCTGTCAAAGTTGGCTTGACTGAAGCGTGATACGCTTTAATCCTAAATGAACGTTTGGTCTGTGGTCTTTGATCCTTCAGTCTGTGTGCAGTCATCATTCGGAGTCAACAAAATTCAGGGGCTGTAGACTTGCACCCTAGAAAGTGATCAGTGGATATGAACGGTGATGTCTTTTTAGAATTCATGTTCAATGCTTTGGTCACAATCAGTAGCAATCCTGGTATGAAAAAAGTTATTTTAATGAAGTACTCTGGGGAAGGCATCATCAATAAAACGCAACTAGTCCAGTGATGCAGCACTTTTTCCCCTGCTCTCTTTACTCTACACTATGGCCCTTTGTGACTTTGAGATTACATCTGCCAATACCAGGGGCAGATTCCAAACTGCATTTTGATGGCTACACTGCAAAAACGGCTTATCTAATCAAATTTAACCAAGATTATTAATCTTATATTAAGATAAAAAAAAAAATAGTTTGTATTGTTTTCAATATAAAGAGACTTGCCTACTAAATCATTTGACTTAATTCAAGAAAAGTTTTGACTTATTTTAAGACATCTCATCCTGAAAACAAGCATTTTTTTCTGCCAGTGCGTTAAGCAAATTTGTCCTAAAAACAAGCAAATTTGTCTGCCAGTGCGTTTAGTAAATTTGTCTTGATAAGACTCCTTAAAATAAGTCAAAGTCTTCTTAAATTAAGTCAAAAGGATGTTTTGAAAGAGCGCTAGGTAAGTATTTTCAAATAATACCAAATAGATATTTTGACCTTATTATAAGATTAATAACACTTTGGTTAGATTTAATTTTTTGCAGTGGACAGTATGTTTACACTGCTCAGCAGCATTTTGGTGATGCCTGGCTCTATTCGCCCCCATGTTGCCACAGTTGCCATAAAGCTGCCGTTCAGCCCCACAGTGCTGCTGTGTTCTCCTAAGTTAAGGTGAGAGGTATTCATACATGTTGATGCCATCTGAAATCTGTGCGTCATTGGTTTTCTATGAATAGTAAATTAAATTGGAGGATAAGGTGTAAGGTCAGCGATTGCGCAGGAAGTTGCGTTTGTTTATGTTTGTGTTTATATTTACATTTATTTGTAAATCCTGTTTTGAAAAATACATTATATTGTAACCAAAGACCAAATGAAACACACCAGAGAGTGAGCCCTTCAGTATTCCCAGAGAAACTCCAGACAGGGTTTTGTTTAGGTTTTTGGAACCTAGCTAGGCTGCAGAGACCAGTTATTTTGCATTGTACTTAACTCACGGAATGGGCAGCTATTGGGTCATGAGAAGATGATTGCTGAATGTGATAAAACATTTTATGGGCTTGAAATCATGTACAATCACTAACTCCACCTTTAAGCACAAATAAATGAGCTACATAAATAAGGAAGGTTCTATTGCCCAACTCCTTGCTTTTATAGGTTTCCACAAAATTAGACTCTATGGGTCTTGCAAGGTCTACAAACCTAACAGTTAATAATTATACATTTTTGAGTCAATGAGCTTGCCAACATGTATTTTTGAAAATGGGTAGCTGGCTCATTTAGACTAAAGCTTCTTTAAATATTTACAACACAATTTTTGTTTTGTGTCTACACAGTTGGCTTCAGATGTGTGGCAGCTTCCAGATATATTCAGGCATAGTGAGATATCATTGTCGTAATCTAGGATTACACCTCCCCTGTCCTTATTCAAAATGTATGTAGTCTTACAATTGGGAAAAGCACTCAGCTGAAACACATAAAAAGAGGTCCTGAAAACTTTTGAAAATGAGCATGTTGTGAACAAGTCCCGTAGGATGTTCATGTGCTCCGGCAATTCTCAATGGGTTGTCTTGCTCTCAAAAGAAGTGCCTGAGTCACTGTGCATCAATACTGTGATTGATATCTTCATTTGGCACACAGTGAAATTAAACAGTCTGTTCAGGGCCTAGGCCACATCTTCGTTTCGTCATCTCACCCGCAGCAATGAGATATAAATTTAAAAGACTCAGTCCACCAAGCACATGATGACTTGGCAGAGTTTGCGTTCCTGCCTCCCCCGAGCGATCCGGGCACTTTTAAAGCACTTTTGTCTGAACTTTCCGTGTCCCATGGTGTCCTATGCAACACAGGAGCGTGGGAGTCAGAGCTTTTGTGCATGCTCTGTTTTTGAAGGCGTCATTGATATTTTGTGTCATGTGCCCCCCCAGAGAGCCGTGCCCTTTTTGGGCCACAGACAGAAAGGGGGAGGGAAGGCCTCTGTGCCCCAGCTCCAAACACTCTGCATCTGATCTGAGGCTGAGGAAGCGAACCGTCAGACTGTGAGGGGTGAAAACATGTTTAATCACAGCCCTACTCATCTCTGTATGCACCATTAGTCTGTTCGCTGTATCACTTTCTCTCTCTCTCTGTCTCTCTCTCTCTCTCTGTCTGTGCACATGCAATATTGAGTGAGTAGGTGGTTCATATTTTAAGCTTCTTTTCATGTGTTTGCCGTGCCCTTTCGCTTATCTCTGACATGGAATTCATTAGATGTATTATCACTGGTGATGGTATCAGGAGAGTCACAAAGTGTCTCTGTCAGGAGCGCAAGGCTTTTATGTCCTCCATTCTGGGCTCTGGCTAATAGGCATCACTTAATTCAACAATTACTGACAGGATATTGTATTTCACTTCAGGGCTCTCTCTCTCTGGTGACCTTCCACTGAACACCGCTACCCACTCTCTCCCAGTTCCTGGCCCCTGGAGGAGAGGAGAGCAGAGGAGGGGAAGAGGAGAGGAGGGGAAGAGGAGTGGAGACTGTTCAGAGTCTTCGGCTGTTTTATGTGTCCCTATTAACCCAAAAGGTCTGCATGATGGCACAAACCATTAAAGATAAGGTCACATAGTGTGACAAACAATTTCTAATGGAAGGTAAACATTGAAGCCTTCAGGCAAGAAGCAATGAAATGGAGCAATATTGTCAGAGTCAGGGGAAGCATGTTTATTAAATCAAACGCACGTGCACAGAAAATGTGACGCGCATAATGGAGGGATACAACAAAACGTGGCTTAATCCTGCATGCCACATCTCCCAGAGACATAACGAGTAATTGCAATCTATGGAGTGCATGTTATTGGGCAAATGAGATGAGAGTTGAAGCAGGTATTAAATGCTCAATATGGATTTCTGTTATGCAGAGTCACTTACAGGTAATCTCGAACAGATGGCTTTGGCAGTGGAGTATTCTTCTGGTTTTACTCACTATTTTTGCTTTCCTCACCACCTACACACACTCACTCACACACACACACACACACACACACACACACACACACACACACACACACACACACACACACACACACACACACACACACATATAATGGCCTTTTCCTTCTGCATAGTGGTACCAAGGTAAAGGTAGAGGATATGGAATGACCTTGAGAAAAGGAGAGCCGATCACAGCTGATTTTATCTATAAAGAGTAAACAGCATCTGCATGTAAATTCAGTCAATCAACAGCAGCAGCAGAACAAAAAATAATACATCAGACAGCGCCGTCTTTTCATGTTTCCTCTTTGGGAATGTTTTTTTTTTTTTTTATCATAAACCAGCAGATCTGTCAAATTTGGCCCCCATTTCCTTTTGTATGTTCAGCAGTTAAGCTGTTTTTCTCTGTTCAGGCTTCCAGTACCTTCAAGCATTAGAAAATACCTTAAAACAGATGGGACAATTTGCCTGAGAAAACCAAACAGAAAATAAATAACCCTACTATATACAGACATTACACACAATATTAAAATTAAAATATGTGTTTTGTTATCCAGAAAACAGGAGACTTGAGAGCAGCAGTACCAAACTCAGCAGTCTGAAAAGAATGACTTGTAGGCACATTGTTTGCATTAGTGGTACCACCCATGACATCCTAAGCGTAAGTAGACATGAAGCCAACATGAAAGAGAAGGGCAGGCAGAGTGAGGGAGAGAGAGAGGCAGATGTAGGCTGTCTTAACATGCCCTGTGTCTGCCCACAGTCCTCCAGCATATGTGAGGTCGCTCTGGAGGGGTCTGGCGCAGTGGAAGACCCGGCAAGGCCATGTGAAGGTTGACATGGGGTGGGCATAGCCACAGCAGCGCACGATTCGTCACTGGTCTCCACCAAGTGTTACCAAGGAGACCAACATTTTGCAGTGAGTGTTTTAAGTGCAGAATCTGTACTGTTCAGTGATGGTGAAGGGGGTTTATGGGAGAGTTCTGGGATCACTTCCTTGGACTGGGTTTCTGCCACGGCTCTGAGAGCCAGGGCTTTTAACTCACAGTGTTTGTCAGCTGAGAAAACAGTACAGGAATCCATCTCCATGATTGCCCGATGTGTCTGTGTAAAACCAATTAAACTGAAGTCAGCAATGTCAATACAGGGCATGATGATGGATCCTTCTAAAGTATTTACTTGGCTGGTTATATTCTAGTCCTCTGACAAGACCCTCTGGAATGGATGACACCTGCCACACTGCACGCCATGCACTGGAAGCTAGTGACTGGATGGAGTGCACATCAACTTTGCGAGAGCCGATCGTGCTTTGACGAGTTGACCCAGCCTCTTTTGCTCGACCGCCTGCCGACTCCTCTGCTCAGCGGCCAGTGCCGCCCCTGATGCTTCCCCTCGAGTCAACAAACACCGCAAATCTCTCCATAAACCTTAAGTCAATACCACAGTACCTCGCAAATGCCTTGGCTACATATGGCGGTGCTTGGGGGGGTCAAGGTTTCTGCTTCCCTTCCCTTAGAGCGTGTGTTTGTAGAGTGCATTACTTTTTTGGAGGACTCTGTTAAAGCTCTGCAAGGTTAAGTGCATTGACATTCACAACTGGCATCGTTTCGGGGAAGTGGACATATTTTTTTGTATACAAAGATAGATGTGAAGCCATGATACAAACATTAATGCTTTACCAAAAACATGAACAAATGTTAAGTGGAAAGTAATTTATGAATTTTAAAAAATACTGCACATGGGAAAGCTTATTTTGTGATTATGCACAATAACAACAAATTCATAAATTATATTCATGCTGTTAGAGTACAATGACTCATTAGGAAATGTTTTAGAGCCACAGACTGTTTTAAATCTCACAGCATGTCTGGACATTTTGTTATGCATTGTTGAGAGGCGAATGAACAGCCACACTATCAGAAACATAATGTGTATGGTGATGAAGGTGATGTTATTTATTAATTAACATCTATTGTCTTTTGAGATTCTTCATCACCACAGAATGGATTAGTGGTAGTACAACATCACAGATAAAATGTGTCATCCTGTCATGTACTGATGTACTTTTCACATTCAATATGCAACACCCCTACATTTCAGACTGAAATGTTTCTTTTCCTTCAGCAAGCTGCAGTTTATGCGTCATCTGTTTTCATTGGAACAATGCAGGCTGGACATGCTTGATGATTCATTAATTAGTATGAGTTTGAAGTTCACCTGCCTTGCTGCTGTTTCTCTCCACTGCTGTTGGTTGTAGTTCAGGGAAGGTTCATGTGGGCTCTGGAGTCAATATGTCTGGTTATGGCACACATGCATGTCTGATTAAGCACAGACTGTAGCCATGCTACTACACTCTGGAGCACTTGAAGAATGAAGCCTGAGCACAAGTACCTAAGTGTTACTTGTATAGATGCAGTAAGAGATATCTTTGTCACAGTTGCCACTGTGGTAAACACTGTAGCTTTGTGGTGACGTAAGATTTCGCTCTTTGATTGAATGAGGTAATGAAAACTGGGTGCTAGTTTTTAGACCTGTTTTTGTAACTGTGTATTGGCAGGTGTGAAGTTACAGTAGGTAGGGTGTGTGTGTAGGGGCGCGCACGACTATTTGCAAGAGCCAGTGTGAATTTATCTTTAAGGGTTTCTCGCTTGCATAGGCTACAAAGATTTGTATTTGTGCGACAGACCGCAGACATCCTGGAGAAAAAAAACTTCGGATTTACACTTCCAGCAGAGGGCTATTGGTTTATAACGGGCTTGTTGCTGCGCCTGGAGAGTTGTTAGGCTCAGCGCGTTTGGAAGATTGCTGCATTGAGGGAGCCGAACGCGCTCCTTGCCACATTCTGTCCGTAGTGGACAGTGAGCGAGTGAGCTGTGAGCGAGCGGGTGCGCGCGACAAACGGACACGAAAAGCGAGCGAAAGAGAAAAAAACGAGGGAGAGGGAGCGAAGGAACGAGAGCGGAACGACTTCTGCTGTTGCCTTTTCGTACATTCACAGTGAATTCAACTCGCTCTCAACATTGTGAGCTGTCCGTCAGCACGACCTGCTGCAAAATGATCGGAAAACTCATCTTTCTCATCGGATTGCTTATCCGCAGTACTGAAGGTAAGGATGGCACAATATCATTGTGTGATGGTGTGAGTAAACTTGCATGAGAACATCCTATACATCTCGCCACCACGACCCGGTGTGCAGGTTGTGCGGGGAATCTATGGATAAAAAACGACAGAGTAAGGGCGGATTTGTTTTGCAGTGTTTTGTAGTTTAGGCACGTCCTTTTGAGAGGTTGAGTACTTCTTTTTAAAAGATGGTTCCTGATTATTACTTGTCCCTTTTGATATTTATCCACATTTGTTCACGAAGTTTTACAGACAAAACTCCTGGTTTTACACTGGTTGGTTATTTTTTGTGTGGAAGGCTTTACTGCTGTGCATCTCTAAATTGATGTTTTGAACATGACACAACAAGCACTGTCCATTCAGTGCGTTTTGGCAGGGAAACAAACGGGCTCTTGGCGCTTGGACTTTGTGGCCTAAAATAGGCGTTTGGAATTGGTAAATAACGAATTTGCTTATCTGAATATGAATAATTGCTATGCTCTACACCCAATTATTACTAATAGGTTAAGAGGACTAAAAAGCTCCATATTTTAATATGATCCGCGAAAATGAATACAAACTTTCAATTAAAATAAATAAAAATAAAAAATTCGACAAAGGGTCGACAAAGTTAAGTTTTCCCTATTTGAATTGTATTGCGTAATGTTTTTTGGCAAAAGGATGCTCTATCGGAGGTTCATGTTTGCTCTTCAGTGGATGTTCAATCCACACTGTGTAGCCTAAAGGCTACTTCCCGTTCTGCAGTTGAGTGCCACGAGACGTATCGGACGAGTTTGAAGTTGCTACCGCTGCACAGCCTTGCCAGCTGAAAGACAAACCGCTTCCGAGGGGACGACGGGGATCAATATTGAATGCTCGCCTCGGACAGAGCAGGTTCTTTAGGCGGAACGGCAGGTGGGGGTAGAGCGCTATATACTGACCCGCCCAGGTGTGTGTGTGTGTGTGTGTGTGTGTGTGTGTGCGTGCGCGCGCGTCTCTCTGTCTCTCTCTCTTTCTCTCTCTCTCTCTCTCTCTCTCTGTATGTGTGTGTGTGCGTGCGACCGAGCATTATGTTGGGGCATGCAGGATAGCGAAAGGAAAATCAGTAGCACAGTATTGCATGAATTTTCAGTGGCTTCTTGCATTTGCATGAGTTTTTTGCTCTTCTAACGATATTACTGCTATTGTAAAGGTTGCTGATGGTGAACTTGATATCATCACCTCCAGCACCAACAAGTGCACCTTTGTAGACTGTCGGCTATTTCAAAAAGCCTCATTACTTCTTACGTTGCCATTATTTATGGTTAATCGTGATAATAGTACCACAGCTCTGTTGCACTGCAGTTCAGTCATTGGAATCAGATGAGTGAAATAATCATATAAGTAGTGAAACATTAACTTCATTGCCCTTAATTACCATTTAAATATATAATAGAAATCATTGTTACAGACTCTGCACAATGACTAGGCCTATCTATGTTTGGAAAGGTTCTTCACATGCAGTTTCAGAGACATTGACTGGGAGCTGTTTTTATTCCTGTGTACCTTATATTCACTGAGAGACAGGCCAGTTTGCATGAGAGATGAGATGCTGCAGGTTAGTGCCAGGTCATTAAGGGAAGCCTGATTGTTCCTGTGTTTCAGTGTCATATAGTTCATGTGTCATGTCTGATTATGTTGTTATTCCCTGTGTAGTGTGTAGACATGACAGAGTTAACAGTTAGTGCTTTAAAAATGTAAAGCCTGAGAAAGTTACAGTGAAGGATGTTTCTGCCCATATGCTCACTCACGCATGCACACAAACACACACACACACACACACACACACATAGAGCCGCTCGAGAGACATACGCACCACGCCCACACAGCAGTCACTCTCACCTCTGCACAAGGCTTCTCTTCAGTCCACCAAAGGACATTACCATCATCAGAAGAGTCCAGCTAGCTCCCTGAGCGGCCTTGGTCCATGTTAGTGAGGGGGAGTGTGTAATTATGCCTGAGCTTAGTGTGATGAGCTGTGTGCTGTGTGGGTCTCCAAGGAGGTGTGCTAACCCTCAGAGATGCCCACAGTGAAATATAAATATCAGCAGAGTAGCCCTTTAGGTTACCATAACCCTTGTGCAGGCACCATCTAAAGCTAGTGTGTGGGGGGGGGGGTGTGTGAGTGTGTGTGTGTGTGTGTGTGTGTGTGTGTGTGTGTGAGAGAGAGAGAGAGAGAGTTTTTATATCCTTAAAGCATTTCCCTAAGATGTTCTAGTACTTTCAGGATTAACTCTGTCACACATTTTACAGACACACACACACATACAGAGAGAGAGAGGGAGAGCGAGAGACAAGATGCATACACATATGCTCAGTGCATAACTCAGCCTAGTGTAGCGATAATGAGATTGTTGTTGGTGGGGTCTCCTCATATCCCTGCCATGTCAACCATAACAGCTTTGCCCAGATGACAGTGCATGTGTTCGCTCCCCTTCATATAGGCACTGCACTCCCCTGCACCCCCATCCATGCCAGGGCCATGAGAAACACATCTCTTAAAATGGCACTCCGAGCATTCAGCGAGCATCTGTCACCCCCAACAATCTCCACCCATGGAGGGGCTCTCTCCCTTTTCCACCCCCTCCCCCCCATGCCCCCCTCTGCTCCCACTTCCCAGGGTTTCATCCCTGGCCTCATATCGTTTTTATTTGCCTCGTGCTCTAAAAGACAATGGCACCGCAAGAGGCGTGTGCGCAGCGTTCAAGCGGCGCTCGAGGCGATGCAGTGCAATTCCAATACGCATCGCCGTCCTGGTGGCACATATGGTGTGCGTTGGAGACAGCCTGTCATTTTCCTGCCCAACAGATATACACACAGGCACTTCTCTTTTAATAGGTTATGTAATAGAACTCAGAACGTCCCATAAAAGACATGCTAAGTTGTTCATATGGGGAAATTGCTGGTGCATGTCTTTTTTTCTTCTCTCTCTCTCTTTCTCTCTCTCTCTCTCTCTCTCTCTTTTCTCTCGCTCTCTCTCCCCCTCTCTCTTTCTCTTCCTTTCCTTCTCTTTTCTAATGGAGGAATTGATCGTATTATGTGATTAATTGAGTGAATGGTGTACGCTATGCAGGCGCCTATGAAAATGGAATAGCCCCCCACCCCCACCCCCCCCCCCCCAAGGAGTCTCTATATGAAAATCAATTTAAAGAACGCCAAGAGTCAGCGGGGCCCTCCATTGTAGGGAGGGCAATTTCAGTGTTAGACAGATATGCGGCTCATTTTAATGAGACTTCTCTTTTCTCCGCTTCCGACGCTCTTTATGAATGCCCACCAGCAGCAGCTGGGATTGGGGATGTTCTACGCAGTGGGAACTTTACACCCCTACCACACACACACACACACACACACACACACACACACACATACAGTACATACACACACTCCCACACACCCTGCATGGGAGGGCCCTGGGAGCATGGCGCTAACACACACCAGCGACCGCACTCACCACCGCATGCACACACCAGCGGGGTAAAAGTCATGAAATCTGCGCTGTGTCTATATTGCTCCCCCCCCCCCCCTCCCACAGTTAAATGATTTGATATTGCATTTCATTTCCTTTATATAGCATTGCTTTGCCAATTTCACAGCAAGTTAATATATGTGGTCTGATATCATTGCTGTCATGCTATGGTTCTGGAAACATGCTGTTTCTTCCATTTTAACTCCCTTTCCACCTTTTTTAACACACCCTCACAGTTACAGTGTGTGACTTTTCACACACACAGACACACTTTTAAGCTGCCACCCTACTGCCAGAGACAAAAACAAAACAAGTGTGTGTTTTGTATGTGTGTGTGTGTGTGTGTGTGTGTGTGTGTGTGTGTGGATGCATTCGATGCGGTGATGGGAAGGAGCAGAGCGGCGTCTGCCTGCGCGCTGAGAGAGCGAGAGAGGAGCTGACAGAAGAGCCGGGGTATCGATCGCTTTCTCTCGCAGCGTCGTGCTAGCCTCACCACCCATCCACCGTCTCTCACTGCACAGCCCCTCCACAGCAACAGCACTCGCCCAGCCACACACACACACACACACACACACACACACACACACACACACACACACACATACACATCGCAGAGAGAGCAGCCACGCAGCCAGGGAGAGACAGAGCAGACAGATGAAAAACAGAATGAAGACTGAAGAAAATTAGGAGGAAAGAGAGGAACATAGAAAATGAGAGAAAGAGTGCGAGAGAGAGAGAAAGAGAGAGTTTAGTGAAAACCAAAAGGAACCTCTAGCTTTCTACTACTGTGTGATGGCAAACTTCTCTTACTGCTCCAAGGTTCGGTAATGACTGTTTTTAATTTGCATATTTCTCTCCTCCCTGCAGTGGCGGGTCAGAGCTCTTTCTCTCTCTCCCTTTCTCTCTCTCTCAATTCAATTAAATTCAAATTCAAAAAATGCTTTATTGGCATGACAAGTTCACTCATATGGTCAAAGCAGTTATACAATAAATCTGAACATACACACATACTGTACATATAAATAGATTTTTGTCTCTCTCTCTCTCTCTCTCTCTTTCTCTCTCTCTCTCTCTTTCTTTCTTGTAACTGTGTTTTAATGGGTACTGCAGGGACACTCCCACCACCACCACCCCCAGCCTCCCCACCTGAGAGGAGCTCAGAGAAAATGACATGCCTCAAGGCCTCACGTCCTCATGACGGATGTCTCTCTGCAAATATGGTCAAGTTCTGAGTAGGATGACCCTTACAAGTGGCAAACATGTCCATAGACTCACACACACACACAGAATTTCATGTGAAAATTTCAGTGAGCACACGCTGAAGTTCTCTTCCTGCTGTTCCATCCAGCACATGCTGAGGTTCTCTTCCTGCTGTTCCATCCAGCACATGCTGAGGTTCTCTTCCTGCTGTTCCATCCAAAACAAGCTTAGGTTGTGGTTCTATTTGGCCTTTGAGAGAAGCAGACTGGCCATGAGTAAATTATGCACTTAGGGAGAGAGGAGATACACACACACACACACATACACATACACACACACACACACACACACACACACACACACACACACACACGCGCGCTACTCTGTAGCCCGCCCTCAGAGCCCAATGGACTGATATGCATTTTTGATCGGTGGGTTGATGTGGGGGAAGGAGGCAGGCAGCAGAGAGTTTGGTCTGCGCCGGGTTTCTTGTGTCGAGATATTAATGATCTGCCACTGGGCTTCAGGGCCCTGCGAGCGTCAGGAAGCAGCCTGAAATGGAGCCGGGAAAGGAAAGTTGGGGGACCTCAGATGTAAAGGGATATGGGAATAGGGAGGGAGACCACTCAGGGGTCAACGGAATACTTATGGAGTTGGGCTAACTGTGGAGGGACACTCTGAAAATGCATTTGCGTCCAACCCCCTTGATTTTGGACTAAGTGGAGTTTAAATGCTTACTGATAGTCTCGCCCGTGCTCTCAGGCGAAGGTGTAGCATTACTGTTAACCTTCCGTAATACAAATCCTGCATTGCGTTACATTTCTTCTTTTGTTGTTTTTGATTGTGATGATATTTCCTCTCTCCTCAGAAATATTCCGAGTGACCTTTTTAAGCGATGACAATAGATGTTCACTCATTGTCTTTCATGGGTGAGAGACAGAGAGTCTGAGAGCAGAAGATACAGACAGAAAGAATGAAAGAGTCTGACAGAAGAAGAAAGAGAGAAAGAGAGAGCGATATTGGAGATGATGGATAGGATGTTAAAAACATCTAGATTTATGAGGTTGGGAGGTGACTCACGCAGGAGACACTGCTGTTGTTTTTCTCCTCCATCTGCAGTTTCGGCTTGTTGCGCTTCCAGACTGTGCCATAATGAAGGCTTCTGGGAGCGTTTTAACTGGTCCCAAATCAGTGGCAACCCACAACAACCCTGGCAAGATGTTAAGCAAACAAACAAAAACACACCCCCGCCCAAAAACACAACATTCCTCAAGCAGGAGGGAACAGGACATGTCCTCTCTCAGGGTCAGCAGGACTCTGAGGACATGTCCTCCGATGAAGCTCATTTCAGGACGTTGGGGGACGCAGTTTGCAAGTGCAAAAGGTCTTCCCGCAAAAAAAACACTCCTATCCGAGGAGAGGAGAGGATGGGGCCACAGAGCTCATTACTGTATGGAGAGATGAACAGAGCCAGAGAGAGAGAGAGTGAGGGAAGAGGAGAGAGAAAGAGGAAGGGAGAGATGGAGAGAGAATAATCAAAACGGGGTTCCCATCATTAACCTTGACCCTAGACAGACGTGGCTGCAAATGGCAGGTCTCTCTGTGTGTGTGTGTGTGTGTATGTTTGTTTATTTCTCACTTTGGAAACGTCTTTTTTTGCCCACCATGTGTTCCAGCAGTGTACCTAGGCACCCCACTGCGATTAAGTCCCCCAACCACCCAACATCCACCCTTCAGCCTCAAAGAATAAACAACATGGAGCTGCGGGCTGATGACGGTTGACGTCAGCTGCTTGTCATCCGTCAGTGGCAGGCAGTGCGGTTTGCCTTTGGGGAAGTGACCCCTGTTTCCTTTGCCCGGGTCTGCAGTGGCTAACTGCTGCGGATGACACCCGAGAAAAACATCAATTTTGCCTTAATGGACTGAATGTGATATGTATGAGTGAGTGAGTGGAGAGGGGTAAATGAATGAGAGATAAGGTCGGTTTGCGCACTAGCATGAAAGCTAAGCATCTCGGTGCGGACCACCATTAGTCAATGCCCAGATAAGAGATATCATGTGACGTGGCTTGTGTTCATGATTGCTCGTTAATGTGCATATTCGATATTTTGGCAAGCATAGAACACACAACAAAAGAACATCTGAATTATTCATCTGCTGATGATGGAAAGCGTAATACGTATATGTATCACCTCAGGGCTGCTTGATGGATGTGACCATATATAGAGGGACCCATTATCATCACTTATGAGCAAAAACAAATAAAAATGAAAAATGCATACATTTAAAAGCACTGTCCGTACGTATAGTGTATCACCCTCATGACTTTCCCAGCTGGGCCTGTATGTCCTACATGCATCATGCATGACCTGGATATGGTTTATGAAACCGCAAGAATGTTCCCAGAATGTGGGTGATTGTGTGAGAAGAAAGAGAGAGAGAGAGAGAATGTCTGATTGTCTGTGTGTGTGTGTGTGTGTGTGTGTGTGTGTGAGAGAGTGTGTGTGTGTAATGTTGACTTGTGTTCTTTTAATGCATAGTCCTTTTGTCAGCAGAGCAGCCATCCTGGCACTCCCTATTCCTCTTCCTCTTCCTCTCTCCATCTTTCCCCCTCTCCCTCTCTCTTAATTAGCCACCTGAAGCCACGTGAAGTCTCTCCATCCAAATATTGTCTTGCTTCTCTTCCTCTTGTACCCGTAGCGGGTCTTTTCAGTTTAATATGGAGGTATCAACAAGTGGCAAATAAGCCTCTGAGCTTTACACTTACGGATGCGTATGCTAGCTTTGTGTGGTCTGTACCTGTTGTAGGCCCATGTATGTATAAGAATTACTGTACAGTGGTTTTTGGACAGTGCTTCTTATACAGTATTTATATATGTGTATTGGTCAGAAGTATAGTGCGATTGGACCGTCTTAACGAGTACATATTGGCTGTGTGTGTGTGTGTGTGTGTGTTTGTATGTGTGTGCGTGCATGTATGTGTGTGAGAGAGAAGGGGAGATGATAGAGACGGAGGCCTGGTCAGCTCTCTGATGGCCATTCATATTAGGGGAGTAGCCCCTCAGCCTGTCTGGTGTCTATATTTAGGTCCTCCATGTGGTCTGGCCAGCCTTGTAAGGCCCGCAGCAGGCCGGTGTGTTTGAGGAGTGCGCCTGCTCGTCCTCCCGGGTGCTGGCCTGGTGGTAATGATGTTGATTTTGAGGGTTAATGGACGTGGCCAGGGGGTTCCCCATGTCTGTGTCACATGCGGCCAAGAGGAGAGGAGAGGATGGGGCCACAGAGCTCATTACTGTATGGAGAGATGAACAGAGCCAGAGAGAGAGAGAGTGAGGGAAGAGGAGAGAGAAAGAGGAAGGGAGAGATGGAGAGAGAATAATCAAAACGGGGTTCCCATCATTAACCTTGACCCTAGACAGACGTGGCTGCAAATGGCAGGTCTCTCTCTGTGTGTGTGTGTGTGTGTATGTTTGTGTGTGTGTGTGTGCGTGCGTGCGTATGTGTGATGGAGAGAGAAAGAGAGAGAAAATAATCTGTCTGTGAAAGGCACTGTAGGTGTTATATTCAGTCCATATGGTGATTAGCCCACACAAGCGTTGGAGGACCTCCAAACCCTGCTAGCCTACATGCTGTTGCATTACTGCAGTCCTCAAATGGGACACTTCATCACAATAGAAGTAATGACCTGTTGTCCAGTGAAACTCTATACGTCAGTTCCTCTGTGCACATATGTGCTGTATATACCTCTTTAGGTGTGTATGTGGGTTTCTGTGTGTATGTGTGTGTGTGTTTGTGTGTGTGTGTGTGTGTGTTTGCGCGTGCACAGGTGTGTGTGATGGCTCTATCAAGAGTGGGTGAGCGGTGTGTGCGGAGTGATTTATGGCACTCTTTTAATCAGTGCGCAGAAAACGCAATTAGACGGTGCTCCCGCCGCGCATAAATGAGACGGCCCAAAGGCACTCTGGGACACGCGGTGTTAATTAGGCAGGTAGGACACCTGTTACTGAGCCTCGCCAGCCCATTCCACACACACACACACACATACACACACACACACGCACACACAGCAATACAGAAGGTAAGAGAGAAGGAGAGAGATTGGGAAGATATGAAGGGAGGTGTGTGGGGACGGAGAGGAGAGGAGGGGAGAGAGAGGAGGTCAGAGGGTGGCTGTGGGCTCATTTGGAAACATTTGATACCAATTCAGAGGTGGACGAGTGGAGAGATAAGACTGAAAATGTGCTGTGATGCTGAGAAGGCTGGAGTGTGTGTGTTTGTGTCCATGTTTGAATCTGTGTGTAGATATATTATATATATACTGTATATATCTGAGACAGGAGTGTGTACATTTATGATAGCCTGCTGAAATTATTGGGTATTCTGTAGTCATGGCACATTTATCATGCAGCTCTCTCTCAATTCAATTCAAGTGAGCTTTCAATTCAAGAAGCTTTTGAGCTTCTCTCTCTCTCTCCTTCTCCCCAACCCTCTCTCTCTCTCTCCCTCTCTCCTCTCTCTCTCTCCCTCTGCCCAACCCTCTCTCTCTCTCCCTCTCCCCAACCCTCTCTCTCTCCCTCTGAGGGGTTGCACAGGTGAGTACACTTCTCTAATTGAAGCAACGAGAGAGAGATCTCATTTAGAGAACAAATTGTTTCTCTCTTTAGGCGCGCTGCTCTCCTCTCCTCGTCTCCTGGCACTGCCGGCCTGGCCCTGAATTTGAAAAAGAGTAGCCACCATCCTCTTTCTCTCTCGCTCTCTCACTTTCTCCCTCCTCCCTCTCTCTCTCTCTTTCCCTCTCGCTCTCTCTCTCTCCTCCCTCTCTCTTTCTTTCTCTCTCGCTCTCTCTCTCTCTCTCTCTCTCTCTCTCCCCATCCCTCATTCTCTCTCTCTCTCCTCCCTCTCTCTCCCCACATCCCTCATTCTCTCTCTCCTCCTCGTCCCCCTCCTTTCTCACCACTCTCTCACAATTCATCTCCTCCTGTCTCTCTATATCTATGTCTTTCTTTCTCTCCCTCCCTCTCTCTATCCCTCCCTCTTCATATCCCTCCCTCTCTGTATCCCTCTCTCTCTCTCTGATTCTCTGTGATTATGCAGCCTAGATGAATGGGAGAAGCGTAATGAGTTGGCTCTGGCACACACAGAGAGGCCCTCCGCCACTGTGGCCCACCGCGCTGAGCAGCCCAGTGCCCTGCTGTAACTGGGCCTCCCCGCCCTGGTCCTCCTGGGGTCTGTCCCCCTCACCAGCTCCCCTTGGGTGGATGAGGAGGATGATTACGATCCTGCTGACGAGACGCTGATGAAGATACAGATCATTAAGACAGCAGAATTCTGACAGTGACGGTAGCTTTGGTAATAGCGGCAGATTGATGAGGAGGAGGAAGTGGCGGCGGAAGCCAACGACAGGGGATTGTGATCAGCGCGGTTTATTATGATGATGTTTTTCCCCCAGGGATGATGATTGACAGCCACTAGTAGGAAATTGTTTTGGTCCTCTCGTGGGTGACTGACATGAGGAACCCAAACAATGTGGGAAAGAAGGCGGGGACCGTCCAGGAGAAACACTATTAAATATTTACAGCTCTGTCTGAAGGCACTGAGGGTGTGAGTGTGTGTGTGTGTGTGTCAGTCTGTCTCTCTCACTTGCCCAAGTCCTGTTCTAGCTTTTACAGACGGATTAAGATGTCATGCATGACGTAAGAGCAGATACCTATAAAGGTATCTATAAAGTGCACTGCACTCTCTCCAAACTGGCCCCTACATTTACTTGTAGCCCAAATGCATGTTCACCAATATCTGTGGTAGTAGTGTGTGTTGTAGAGAATGCATGACTTGAGTAGCTGTACTGTGTGTGTGTGCTGCAGAATGGGTGTGTGAAGGTACGCTGGCTCCATCTGTTGTGGGCCTATATCAGGACATCTCCTGAGCTTACATAGAGACACATTGCCTCTGTCAGTCACATGCGTCTCCAGACTACAAAGTCAAACCGTCAACCCAGCAGCTGTGTGTGCACTGTGTGGGAGTTACTCCATATGCCTTCATGTGTTTGTCCTTGTGTGGGACTCAGTAACTCATGTGTACGCTGATGTAGATGCATAATCCAAAACACATGAATGAATCTGTTGGTTGGAATGGGAGGAACAGACATTACAATGTGTGTGTGTGTGTGTGTGTGTGTGTGTGTGTGTGTGTGTGTGTGTGTGTGTGTGTGTGTGTGTGTGTGTGTGTGTGTGTGTGTGTGTGTGTGTGTGTGTGTGAGCACAAGTGTGTAAGTGTAGGCTTGTGCCTATGTCCCGGTGTTCTATTTTGGACTTGTCCCACAAAAGTAATCATGTAATCAAGTTAGTCCTAAGTAAATAAACAACATAAAACAAACAGAAGAAACACACATGCGTGTGAGCTAGGATACCAACTTTTTTTTCTAACAACCTTTATATCCACATTCACTACCAATTAGTGTACCCTAACTAGTGCTTTTGAGTTACCAAACCGCATCGTCATATAAGGACCCTTGACTTTCTGCATGGCTCTCGGATGCCATTTCAAAAATGTTTTGGCTCGCCTCAAGGCAAAGCCATTTCCTAATGAAGTCTCCTCTCGAAAGGCACTTTTAATAAAATCACAATTCTTATCAAAGCGTAAGTGTCTCAGACTGTTCTGAGATCCATGTACTTCAGCTGGTTAGCTTTTCAAGGGCTTTTTCTCATTTATTAGGGTGTGTGGCACTGGCTTTAACATCACTTACTTTCTTTCCATACATTTTCTTCCATTCATTTCTATAGCACTCGATTTTGAAGTTCACAGACAAAGCTTTAGACACTATGGATCCAAATTAGCCTTCAGTTCTTTAAAGAAAATGCAGTGTTGGTTATGTCATCTGTATGTATTCATATCGGAGCTGGTGAGGATCGTTTGTATAAATAGACACAAATGAAAGGGACATGACACAGGCTTGAGGCATACTGTTGTTCAAAACCAAGCAATTTGACAACTCGACTGATGCCGGTCCCTTGAGGGTGGTTTGATAGAGAGTCGTGGCAAAAGCGTGGCACTGACCCGAGATCTAGGAGACATCACAGCCGAATATGAGACTTTTGTGGATAAAACACTAAATAATGAACATTAAAAAGCCCAGGCGTTTCTGCCTTTGAATGATGTCCGTGATGCCTAAGGCTTTTTGAGCCGCTTTGGAGGAGGTCAGGAAGGCAGAGGCAGTACTTCATAGAAGATTTAAAATGGTTGTTTCATGTTGTCCTGAAAGACAGTAAGAGTTGCTACTCCAGCCATAGGCACCACAAAAGAAACAATCGATAGGCCACAACACAACTTCTCAGACTAGCCCATTAACTGATCAGAAAGTTATCTTCCTTCTTTGTTCATTCTTGTCATTTATTGTGTCTTCTACCGTTTTTGCAGTGGCCATTTTGTGGTTCCCCATAACGGATGTGTTATGTTAGTGTTGGCCCCAACAAATGGATAAATGTGAGTGTCAGGCCTGTCTAACTGTGGTGTATAAGTGCACATGTTTTGTGGGTATCAGATCCCCCGTGATGGCGGACCCCCCACGTAGCGACAGAGGAATGCTGCAGCGCAACGTTCACGACGGCTCATTTAGCACAAAACAGTGATTAGCACTTTCACAGCTGCAAGACTACATACACTCTTTAAACACTGCCTTGGGCTATGAAAGCAACTGTTTTTAAAAAAAACATATCAAGAGCTCACAACTGAAAATGGCTGTGAAGCTAATCATCAAGGGACTCTACACCAGAGAGCTGTAAGAGGAGCCTGTAAAGTACAGTTGATTGGGACACCCTCCCACATACCCCATGATGCAGTGCGCTTCCCAGTGCCTCCTCGCCATATGCAACTGCAGAGACGTCTGAGGATGAGTCACACAGTGCGTTGATATGCAACAGTCCAGCACACACACGTACTGTACGCTCACACAACCACTCACACCGAGGCCTTGGAGAAGGGGGCTGCAGGTTGTTGGATAACTGTTGGATTACCTGCTTTAAGCGCCATCCTCCTCAAATTATTTCTAAGCTGATTCATTTTTGGAGAGCAGTCCAACCAGAACTGTCCCTTCATCTGGCCACTCTCGCCTATGAGCCCTTGTTGTTCTCACACTGTGTGTTCCACCACTTCAGTCTCGTCTGGCTTTGGGTCTTTTTTTGGTGTGCGTCGAAGCAGCTCTTCGACTCTTCTGCAGGACTCCGAGGGGGTGTGAATCAAGAGAGCGGGCACAGGTACCGCTCTCTCACCTCCACCGCCGTGACGTCGCACCTGAGTGGTGTTCCCACCTGAGAGTTGCGGCTGGAGGGCTGTCATGCAAAGCGATTTCTCTTTCCTCCTCCATCTCTCTCTTCCTCGCTCCTTCTTTATCTCTCTCCATCCCTCTCTCTCTCTCTGGCGCCTGCTGATTTAATTTTGTCCTGTTTGTCGCAGCTCTCTCTGTTCCCTTATTAAATGTGATAAGACTGTAATGGCATCAGTACCCTCCGCTCACTCGCTGCTGCCAAGGGATAGGACCCGCTCCAAAAAACACTCTGCCACTTTCACAATGTGTTTTAGTGTGTGTGTATGTGTTTTTGTGTGTATGTGTGTGTGTGTGTGGGTGTGTTGAATGCATTAAGCGGGGATATCGTTGGTCTCTCACTGAAATATGCATTTCTGCCGGCTGGCTCAGCCCTAATGAGTATATTGTATGAGGCACACTCGTGGTTTGTTGGCACAGTAGGGGCCAGGGCGTCTAATTGTTCCAGGAGCGCCGTGCGTTGCATTGTTCTGGGTGCGTGAGGGTAGTGAATACGGTAGCGCATGTGCGTGTGCATGCGCCAGTGTGTCTAATTGTTAAGGAAGCTAATGAGCTCTCTGTGCTGTTGAGGATGCGGGAGGGGGGATTAGCTCTGATGCTATGAAGAGGATGGACCGCGGGTTTGTGTCTGTATTAGGTAACAAGACCTCCGCCCACACACAAGTAGGCTAGATTAAGCTGCTGAGCTGCCTAAGAAACACATACACACAAACACACACACACACACACACACACACACACACACACACACACACACACACACACACACAAACACATTACCTCATTGGTAAACACGACTCACACCCACCATGAACCATTTTCTCCTTGATTAAAGCACTTGCTGAAATCTCAGGGCCCGGCCCTCCAACTGAGATTTCTGTTCATTAATTAAACCCCTTAATGCAGTTAATTTCCATCTAAATGGGAATGCAAGAGTTGTGTGGTAAAACCAGGCAAGTCTTTGCTACAATAGTTTATTATAGAGGCTCTTCCATGGAAGAGTAAGCAATGAGGCAAATACAGTAGGCATATTCTGCCGACTCTATAGACCTTTCCTGCCTGAATACATGAAAGATTATAACAAGCAAACACTTGAAAAAGCCTTGATAAATGCGATTGATAAGTCCCTCTATCCAACACGGATGTCTTAATGGAAAGTGTCCAGAAAAGTGACCTTTTGTTCAGAAACTGAGACTCAGAACTTAGCTCCCTGCTGTTAATAATTACGGTTTAAATTGACTAGTAGTGCTTGCCAAGACAAGGAGTGCCCTGCCTGTTGAGGGATAAGTCTCGGACGAGGACCATTTGGGAGACCCAAAGGGAAAAAAAGACAGAGTAGATTTGTTTTGTTGCCGCCAACCGGGAAACGAGCGGCAGTGCCAACGCGGCCTCATTAGGAGCGCTCCGTTGCGGCCGTGCCAACGCATCCGGCGGGCTGCCACTCCGGCTCAGCGGGCTGTGCCTGTGGCGCGGGCGGTGGTGGGGAGCTGTCGGCCAGGCCGTCCGTCTGAATGGGATTAGGCGTGCGCGGAGCGTGAAGCGGGCAGTGACAGGTGCGATCGCACCCTAACACCACCAGACTACAGCCATCAATAAGGCAGCCGACGGGAGAGCAGCGGTGGTGGTGGCAGGCAGCGCATCAATACTTGCTGCTGCTGCGTTTACACCTGTAGGCCTGGGGTGCAGCATGTACAACACACACACACACACACACACACACAGACACACATATACACACACACACAACAACACTCCATGCACACGTAGCACACACACTCATGAAAGATGCACACACCAAACACACCCGCATACATACATACATGAACTGCATTCGCAAACACGCAACATACCTCACACACCGCACACATGTGCACATACACGCACATGCTCATTCCTATTCACACAAACATCCATCCTCATGCCTGTCCTCTTTATCAGCGCCCTGACTGTGCATGAAAAGTGTGCATCCAAGCGGCCATGCGAGCTGAATCAGTCAGGAGTGGGCTGCCGCACTCCGCCTGCCTTCCGCTAAAGCCACTAAGACCTGTCAATCACTCCTCTACCGCAATGATCGCTCCGATATCAGCAAGCTGCTCCCCAGGGCGTGTGAGTGTGTGTGTGCGTGTGTGTGTGTACTGTATGTGTGTGTGTGTGACCAAAGATCTTTCCAATCTCAGTGTGCTGCTCCCATGGGCGTGTTATGCTTCCCTGAGCGTGCATATTTGTTTGTGTGTGCGTGTTTGTGTGTGTGTGTGTGTGTGTGTGTGTGTGTGTGTGTGTGTGTGTCTGTGTCTGTGTGTGAGTGTGTGAAAAGATCTCTCCAATATCAGTGTGCTGCTACCCTGGGCGTGCATACGTGCTCCCTCCACAGTCTGCTGTCTCCACAGGATCCCCCACCTTCATATATTGGCACTTAGCGCTCTGAACCTGCGTCAAAGCCAATGTGTTAAAGTCAAATGCACACTACCCACTCACCAACACCATCACCATCACCAGCATCACTGAAGGCGCCGATCCCGGCCGTGCGGGTCCCATCGGTGCTGTAGCGGAGAAGTGAGAGTGGGCCTGCCAGCTACCTCCGGTAAACAAGCGCTTCCACGAGACTCTCGGAGGATCAGTAAACAAGCAGAGGTGTGGGCCTAATGCTTCCTCCTAGCGGGGCCAAGATGCTCTGTCACGCCTCTCACTTGTCTGTGGTCCTCTCAGCTCTGATCAGGCCTCCACTGTGTACGCTACGTGCAGATAGCATGGGAAGCTTGTGCTGCACAGAATTGGTATGCGTGTCAGTGGAGTGCTACCAAGCAAGCATGGCGCGCGCGAGAGAGGGAGATGGTCTCAGATTGATGCTGGTGACCTGGTCAGTGGTACCCTGTTATTGATTTAAATGTTGCCTTTACATGTATTTATGCAGCAGATGATGCATGTAAACCAAGGCACTTGCCATTAAAAGGCTGTTCTAGTGGTGAATATGGATGATAATAAGTGCAGTCTGGCTTTCTTTCTGTCTCTTTTTTTTTCTTTGTTTCCCCTTAATTTTTTGTGCTTCTTTTTTGTGCTTCGATAGACATCTTTTAAAATTTGATATTGTTGTTCTCTGTGTTGACAGAAATCTGGCAAAAGATGACAGCATGTCAAGCAAATATCAATAAACAAAACCCAGACTAAATATTGCAAGAAATCCTTGCAAAAGAGAACAGTTCTTCTTTGTTTGGATGGCCCACCATAGACAGCCAACCAACCTTCAACTAACATAAATGTCAGAATATCAAATTTGCTGACAGCAAGGAATTTGAATGGACATTAGTCTGGGGTTAGGGTCAGGATATGACACAGCTTCCACTAAGTGCCCTCTGTTCCCTTACATGGAATATTGTAAATGAGGATATGCACATTGATAATCTTACTTACACATATACATTTCCATACACTTATCTACATTTACACACAGGGTAGATATTTATAGCCTACATTACAGTAGGTCTCTGTAGACCTCTTGGTCTCGTAGGCCTCTGTCGTGTTCAGTGTGCCAGTACGCCCTGGCTGCCATCTGCCATCTGACCCCTGCTGGCCTCCCGTGGTGTTTCCCCTCCTCGCTTGGCCCCCCTGATAGCGCACCTGCCCTCACCTGTCCTCCGCAGCCAAACTCGCCTCATTTCCCTCCCCACTGATACAGGCCGCTTTTAAGCCAGCGCAAAATACCTGACTACTTAAGCTGGAGTCGTCTGTGGCAAAGGTGGTTACATTATGCATACTTCACTGTGTGTGATCGTATGAGTGTATGCATGTTTGTGTGTGTCTGTGTGTGTGTGTGTGTGTGTGTGTGTGTGTGTGTGTGTGTGTGTGTGTGTGTGTGTGCTGGTGTGTGTGTGTGTGCTGGTGTGTGTGTGTGTGCTGGTGTGTGTGTGTGTGTGTGCTGGTGTGTGTGTGTGTGTGCGTGTGTGTGTGTGTATGTGTATGTGTGTGTGTGTGTGTGCATATGCATGCACTCATGTAATGAATATGAATGACTTAATCACCGCAATGCATAATGAATGATTGAGTCGCAGCAGGGGTTCCTCTTGGTGAAACCTGAGCCGTATCTGTGTGTGTGATCTCTGGAGTGAGGTCTTTTTGGATGCGGCTAGACGGTGATTGACTGGGCTCCCGCCACAGTGAGCGTGCAGATGACTCATCCGTTCCCCTCGCTCTCTGACGCCGCATGTTATGAAAATCATTTCCTGCGGAGAATTTAATGTCTCTCTCGCGCTTTTTTGTGTGTCTGTTGAAGACTGCGTTTGTGCCCCTGTATGGTGCCTGGACAGGTCATTTCATGTGAGCAGGAGTGTGGTAGCCGGCTATGCCGGGGTGTGTATGCCAGTGTGATGTGGTGCCGGAGGCCTGTCTGAGCCACGGTGACAGTCGGAGCATCCCAGTCTGTTCCTCTGGCCCTCCACTGCCTAATGATCAGCCAATCCTGGCAGGCCACCAGAGGAGATGGAACACACCAATGCTGTGTGTGTGTGTGTGTGAGAGTGAGGGAGAGTGAGAGAGAGAGAAAGAGAGTGAATTTGAGTGAATGAGGGCATGTCTGTGTGTGCACATGTGTGTGTGAGTGTGTGTTAAGTATATGTGTGTGTGCAGTGTGAGAGTGTGTGTATTTGAGGGAATAGTAAAAAAAGATGCTTCATTAAGGCTTGTTTCTAGTCTGTGCGATTTCCAGCCCAAAGTACTGGCAGCCCCGCGCTGGCCGATGTCCCAAGTGTATGTATTAATGCTAACGGCTTACAAATGAGAGTGCACTCTGAGATGGAGCTTTTCTCGACCGCCGCACTCTTTCACAGCAGATCGCTCGCTACAGGGGCTTTAGCTCTAAATGAGAGGGTTTTTTTACCCCCCCCCCTCCTCTTTCTCTATTTCCCTCACGCTTCCATTTCTGTTCTCTCTGTCTCTCCCTCTTAGTGCTCTCTCTCTTTTCACTCTCTTCTCTCTCCCTCTCTTTTACATATCGGAATCTATTCTCTCAATGCCAAGTAAGCCCATTCTGTGTAACTGCTGTAAATGCTCTTGCACTGTTAACCTTAACTCTCAGCATCTGCTTTTACATTAAAGTACTCTCTGCACACTACTGTTAAAGCCATAGCAGTATTAACTTTCACATCCTCTTTGTCTCTCTCTCTCTCTATCTCTCTCTCTCTTTCTCCCACTTCCTGTGTCAGCTCAATCACATACTGTAAAGTGCGTTTCCACACTGTCAACAAATATTAATTAAATTCCAAGGTTAATGCTAATTTTACCAACTCATTGTCGCTGTACTTTACACCTCACTGTTAAAGGCCTTTTCAACAAATAGCACAATTTACTCTTCCCCTCCCTCTGTGCTTCAGTCTTTGTCTTTGTTGCTGCAGATTTACACCATACTACATTCGCCACAGTCCGTGGGGGACTGCCAGCTCCTCCCCTTTTTAATTATCATCCAATCAAAAGGTCAGCATAGGACACCTGCCTCCTGCCTTGGCAGTCTTGGTATCCATGGTGATAGAGTACCACTTGTGACTCCTCTAAAGCAAGATATAAACTTCAGAGGGGAACAAAGTTTCATCATGAATCTTTCCATGAAATGTTATGGCATGTAAGCTAAGAGGTAGATCAGTAAGATGACATCAGCCAGTGGCAAGCAGCAGCGGCAAACGTAACCCAATGCTCAGACCATAATAACTTTTATCTCGTTCCTAAGCAACACAAACAGTTTGTCAATTGAATACGCTCGCGTTGCGCTTTGAAAGTTGAATGAAGTTTAACGCTCAGCTTGTTCAATGCTAGCGTTATGCCAGCGTTGCCACTGTCCTGCTGCCGAATCATAGAGAACAATAGGAAACCTGCCTCTTGCCACTGGCTAATGTGATCCCCGCCTAAAGGGTCGTTCACACCAGGGACAATAACTGTAACGATAACGACAAAAAAGGTACAACTAACGGCTCTAGGTACAACATGGAGGGCGATATCGTTTGGGATCACTTTCAGAGCAATTTTAAGAATGATAAAAAGCTGACTGTCAGTTAAAATCCATCAAATCACATTCATCAACACGTGTGGTGTCCATTTTTATCCAAGTTCTATGTCCAAAGAAAAACGTAAAAGCCTGTACACGCACACTCCAAATTTGGAAGAGAGATTATTTATTTGTCCAGTTGCAGTAACAAAAAGGCAAATAAAAAGTTGTTATAAATTAAATCCAGGAATAAAACTTAAACGAAAAACTATTCAGTAAAAGTGAAGACATGGAGTGAGTGGAGTGAGGTTAAAAATGTTTGTTACCCCAGGCTTTCATTTTCCATCAACCCAGTTCAATTCTGACCTACGTCATATATAGGCCACCTTTGACCTCATGTCAATTAACAAAAAACACAAAGAAACATAAATATAATCAAAGATTCCATCAAAACCTTTCCATTTTCCAAACCCATATTTAAAACTAAAATATTCATTCAATTTCCATACAAAAAAACAAGAAATGGCTGTAACAACGCGAGAAGAGACTTATCATTGGTTGGTGTAGACACTTTTATCGTTATAGTTACTGCTATCTTTATTGTTATTGTTCCTGCTGGGAATGACCCTTAACTCTTCTGCAAAACTATTTACTGAATGTGTTAAATGCAAAAACTATGAGAAAAACTGACACTATATTTTGCTCTCAAACACATTTTGCTCTCCCAGTGAAACACACAGACACACACACACACATTTTTATACGTATATGGTTATTTTCCTGCTAACCTATTCAGCTGTCTCTAAGTCACACCACACACAGGGGCTTATGTGTTCCCTGTTTGGTTTGTGAGTGTGATAAGGTTTGTGAGTGTGAAATTGCACTTTTACCCTTGACAGCCTGTGATGTGTTTAAATGGCATCCTGATTACAGTCAGCAGGCTTCAAAACCAATAGAGCCAGATTGAGAAACATGAAGTAATAAATACCTGTATATGTTTGTGTGTGTGTGTGTGTTTGTGTGTGTGTGTGTGTGTGTGTGTGTGTGTGTGTGTGTGTATACAGTATATGTGTGTGTTTTTGTGCATGTGTGTGTGTGCTTTATGTATGTGCACATGTGTGTACTGTATGTTGAGACTAAATATAAGTTTGAATCAGATTTTCCTAACAGCGTGGAAGTTGTGCCTGCTGCTGCAGTCACTTGTGATGCACGAGGTCGATTGTGATGACTGCTCGACAGGGAGTGTCGTGGCTGCACAGAGCCTCCAGTTGCCACAGAAACCCTAATCAGAGCGCGCACCTCTCCTGACAAGTACACAGCAAGATATGTGTGGGTTCACAAATAATTCATCACTGGAGTTTGTGTTTCATGTTTATTTTAAAACACTCACACATTGTTGACATGTTCTCACTCACTCACACACACATTCACACACACACACACACACACACACACACACATTCACACACACACACACACACACACACACACACACACACACACACACACACACACACACACACACATTCACACACACACACACACACACACACACACACACACACACACACACACACACACACACACAGAAAGAGAAGCAAAGAGAGAAAATACACGCTCACACCGAACACACATCAGGGATGTTAACACTTACTGAAGACAATAAATTAGTTGATTGCCACAGGGGATCATTAACCGATTTGATCACTTTTGCTGCATAATTGAGATCTAAATGGAGAGAGGGGAAATATGGTAATCATCCTCTAAACATCTGGTGACCTGTCTTTTGTTTTCGCCCCTCACTGGTCCCTTTGCCGCCAACGAGCGCAGTCAAGTGCAAACACATCGTACGACATGCATTTAAACTCCAGATATTAAAGACATTTCCCAATATGCAATTTAACGAGTCATTAATAGGTCACTTTTTCAGCTGTTCCTGTGGTAATTTTGAACACTGTGTAAGGCAGCAAGGAAAAAGTAATGGAGGGGCCAGGCCACCTTGCACGCTTTGTTTCTAGGAACTAGCCATTGTTAATTTAAAGTGGGACTGTTAATTATTAGTGTGGGCTAGCTGAGAAGATTAATTGCCAACTCTGATTTTTAATCTTCACACCACGAGGTATAAATCAGATGTGATTTGTAGCGTTTTACAAATACTGTATGAGTCCAAGTGTTTTAATTAACCAGCAGCCCTCTCACTAATATAATTGGGTGGCCTTCAATGTGCTCGCATTAACTCCACAGATACACAAGACAGAACACACACACACACACACACACACACACACACACACACACACACACACACACACACACACACATATACAGTACACACACACACACACACACACACACACACGCGCGCGCGCAAACACACACACAGACACACTACGGTATGTGCCCATGTTATTTTCAGTCTGTGTGCCATTGGTCTCCACCTCGGCGCCTCCTCTGGTCTAAGCCTGTTAGACGCTCCTCCCTGCTCTGCTGAAAGCCCTGGTGGGGAGCCGGAAGAAGCAGGCCACGGAGTGATGTGTGTATGTGTGATGTATGGAGACTGAGGAAGACCTGTTGTGTGTGTGTGTGTGTGTGTGTGTGTGTGTGTGTGCGTGGTGCACTGTGCACTGGGTTGGCCATTAGTGCGTCTGCACTTACGAGTGATTGACAGGAGGGGGGTGGAGCTACAGGCCTTCCTATCTCCGACAAGCCTGTTTTGTTTTTCTTATTCAATTCCGCCTGGAAAACAAATAGTTGGATTAACAAATGGGATTAACAATGTGCGATAGAATATCTTTATCTCCTCTCTCTCTCTCTCTCTCTCTTTCTCTTTCTCTTTCTCTTTCTTTCTTTCTTTCCTTCCCTAACTCTTTGTCTGTAGGGATGCTTACCTCCTTTACTAAGGAGGGAGGAGATGGGTGAAAATTAAATTAAATAGAAAGAAAAAAATCAAATGTTCAGGAGAGGATAGAGAGAGGACTGCTGGTGGGGAGGGTTGGAGGGAACACACAGACTGCAAGAGATGAGGAGAGAGAGCAGAGAGAGAGGAACATGGTAAGACAGAGAGCATGGGAGAGAGAGAGAGAGAGAGAGAGAGAGAGAGAGAGAGACTGAGCTTGCAAGAGCGGGTGGATTGAGTCAGGGCTGTTGAGCGGAGAGGTAGACGGGTTGGTGTGGGAGGCAAGAACCCCAGCGAGGAACCAGGAAGCTGTGTGGGGGCGAAAAAAAGAGCAGATTTGAGTTTCAAAGTGGCTGCGGAACAGGAGGAAGGAGGAGAGCTGACGGGCGTGCTGCAGATGAAAGGCTCGACTCAGACCACCACAGGCTCAGGTACACCACCCTACCAAGCATCAGCCAACCACCACGGGGGGGAATCACTCACTGTGTTTAATTATAGGCCCCACTAACCCTGTGTGCCCGACTTCAAGCGCTAATTTAAGTCCCCCCTTTTCCCTTCTACCAGGCAAAGCCAGGCCAAGTCTTTGGCAGATAAGGAAAGATATGGTTTTACAGCCGCCACCAAATTGCGCAGATGTAATAAACGCTCATCAGGAGCCGTGATTCATATTGCACAATGGGTCTCCTGTGCTCCTATTTTTCATCAGTAGGAGTCACACGTTGTAAAGTGGCTAATGCTCTTAAAGCTTGGTTCACAGGAGGAGAGCCTTATTTCACCGCTGTGAAATTAAATGTCGCCCCGTTTTCTGGCAAATGGCGAATGACTGATTAGAAGCTGCAGCTGTAATTTAAGACATGGAAGAAAAGAGAGATTGTTCATGGTAGATGCAGAACATATGTCACACACACACTCACACACACACACACTCATACTCTGGGACATTAGATGGCGGGGGGTGGAGGGGGGGTTGTTGTGCATGGTTAGCTGTGACAGATGAGAAAATCCACATTCAAACAACATGGAGAGCTTTCTAACCAGACAGATGGATATACCACTACTGCCAAGCTCATAGACAGACAGACAGATTAGATTTCTGGCAAGTGGAACCATGGGCCAGTTGTTCTCCCAACAGGGAGACGGGGCCCACAGGTATATAATGCCCTGCAGCCTCATCAGCTTCCTGCTGTGAATATGTAACACGCGGCCTCCCACGTCCTCTCTCCTGTACCATGAGCTCTCTCTCCACTCACCTCTCTTTTTGCCTTCCTGTTGATTGCTTTCTGTCTCAAGTCTTTCTCCTAGATAGCTGCCATCTTGCATAAGCCATGACAAAGCGCTGGTGGATATGCAGTAATGAAGTCCTGGATGGACTATCATTTTGTTTTTGTTTTTTGCTGTTGTTCTTCTTCTGGGCCTATGATTAGTCATAAGTGCTGTCCACAAACGGCAGCCTCTGAAAGGTCAACCTGCTTGTGAGTGATGGAGAATGGGTGCCTTAGTGTGGAGTACAACAGCCTCCATTCATTCAGCCTGTTTCAAGCTGAGACTGAGATCCCTGTGGTTCCATTACACTACACAAAGGCATATTATCTATCTAAATGCTGTTCTCCATCTCCTGTGCTACAGTATACAGTAGTATACGAATACATCTCCTGTATCACAAATGATGGGTTTATTTGAAGACCTCCAAAAGCATGCATACAAAATAACTTGGCAGAAAACACAAATATCCAATATATCTGATCTGCGGATTTTTATGGATGTATTAACTGATAGTGTTTTTAATATGATGAGGGCTTTTGAAGCCTAATTGATATGGCAAGCTGTTCATTTATGAAGGGTTTTATAGTGGGCTGTGACTGGCAAGCCTCCAGCGTGAGCTGCAGCGGCGATGTGGCAGTGTGGTCTTACAGCTGTCCTCCTCGGTCCATCCAAAATAAGCAGCTACAGTTGGTTATGCTGGATCACCTTCTAATATGCATAACTAAAGCTGTCGGAGTCTGTTTGTGTGAAGTGGAGTGAGTGTGTCTGTGTGCACATTAGATATGTATGAGTCTATCTGTGTGTCTGTGTGTGTGTGTGTGTGTGTGTGTGTGTGTGTGTGTGTGTGTGTGTGTGTGTGGAGTCTCTGGGTTCTGGTTGGTTCCAGGCCAGCTGTAGATTGAGACACAAGACCTCAGTCTCTGCAGAGATGGAGTGAGTAGCAAGGGGTCCACTTGAATCAGCATCCGCATTTTTTGGGAGCTCCTGGCACTCACTAGGCGAAATAGCGGGCGTGTTGGCCGTTCAGCCAATCACACATTCACAATTCCCCTCAGCTGAGCTCCCATCAGACCCTCCGAGTCTGACGTTGAGTGAGACGGTGCGAGAAGCCCTCCCTCCCCCACTCCTAGCCTGCTCCCTCAACTGCTCCCTCTCCGAGCCAAGCCTCTCCCTGGGTCATCTCCAGTTCCCGCCAATGCCCCAATTAAGCACCACCGTCCTAAAGTGCATCGGCCACAAGCTCTGGCCGTTTTAGCGGCGGCTTTTCATTTTTTTCGGGGGTTCATTGAGGGACAGTGATTGATGGCCGGTGCCGCCGTGGCCCCGGGCTGGGCGTTAGCCGCTCCCTGGCCGAGCTGAGCTCTACAGTGGGCCATTGAAAAGGCCATCTCTCTGCCGCTAATGGCCATGAAAGGCGGTCATTGTTTTCCAGGCCCCGCTGTCATTTCTCAGCCGGCTGACGGGCTTTACTGTCAAGCCTCGCACTGTCCGCCATAATTACACAATCACGGCAGACTGATGAGGACGGACTGATGCAGCTCATTCTCTTTCTCTCTCTGTCTGTCTGTCTGCCTGTTTTCCTCTCTCTCTCTTCTTTCTCTCTCTCTCTCTCTCTTCGTCTGTCTCTGGGTTGAACAAGATAACATCCTCCCTGGCATTTTAATGCACGTTCATTTTCAGCCTCATCCTAGTGCACTGCCTCCCTTTCCCCTGTTGTTCTGTCACTGGGTTCTGTCACTATGGTTCTCTTTCTGATGCTGCCTCCTCTCTCCTTCCTCCCCCATCTCCCTCAGTGTGTATTTCATAGACTGTACAACACATGTGCACAGTACACTGTGCAGAGAGACCTGGTGACTGATGAGACAGGAACTTTCATTAGTTGAGGAAATATTACTGTATGCTCCCTGCTCTGCAGGCTGGTGAGCCGTGGTTCTACAGTTTCTGTGCACCTGTTTCAGTAGCTGTTGCTTTATCAAAAGCCCCACGCTCAGGGCGGGGTGGAGTGGAGTGCAGCAAGCTGATCTGGATTCAGTTCGGCATGCTAGCTCCTGCAGTGGAGAGGTTTGGATGGGGAACAGATGTCTTATCCTAGATCAGCCCACCAAATTGTGCCATGCGTCATCCTCCAGCAGCTCATCCCCTCAGAAATCCATCCGCTCAGGGAGGTGGACAGACTGAAATCAACTCCATGGATGAGTGCATTCTGTCAAGGCTAATAGCAGATTCTGACAGAAGCTGAACACCATATTTACAGACTTGTACAAGCGTTTGTGGGGAACACTGAGACAGTGTAGCTTTGCCAGGAAATGTAGAACTGAACCTTAATAAAAAAAAATATTCAGATTGGGGTGGATTGGAACCTCTCATGTGGGAGAAAAATCAATTGTTTTTAGAGCAGAATATAAGTAGATTTTCTAACAGGCTGAAGGTCCACAGGTTTTGATGTGTACCAGGAAGGTGAGCTGAGAGGAAAGTGAGAAAGCGTGTTTCCGTGTCTTTTTGTCTCCATTATATTTGCTGCTCCTCCCTGCTCAGGGTTGAAAGACGCCACAGCAGGGAGGCTCCTCCACTTCTCAGAGCCATGGGAAAGTGTGTCACCCTCACCACAACACCAACTGTTTCAAATCTGTGGGTGTGTGAAACGGGTGTGTGTGTGTGTGTGTGTGCGTGCGCGCGTGCGTGTGTGCGTGCGTGTGTACGTACGTGCGTGTGTGTGAGTCTGTGTTGATTATTGATGTTTTGCGACAGCAGTGAGATGTAAAGGGGATGTGGTGTGTGTCGGAGTGCTTTCTGCTCATTGACACCAGCCTTTTGGCATGTGCAAGCCACTCATCCCCCTCCTTGATACCACTTATGCCTCAGTTTTGCATATGCCTCTGATGCAGCTGGCTATGTACTCTACTGTATTATGCAGCATGTATCAAAATGGACACCATCTACCATTAGGTGTAACCTCTCATAAAATAACTCCACATTGTTTTAAGCAGTGGTTTTTCAGCAGCCAGACCCATTGATACCCTGTCTCTGCAAAAATACCAAAGCTAAGCTGATGTGGGCTTGGTAAGTACTTGGATGGGAGACCTCCTGGGAAAATTAAGTTGTTGCTGGAATTGGTGCTGGTGGGTGGTTTGTAGGTGGCAGTCTTCCCTCTGGCAAAAAAATCAAATCCCAGTGCCCAAATACAGTTATGAGGACACTGTGCTGTAGGAGATGCCGTCCTTCGGATGAAACGTTAAACCAAGGTCACAGTGGTCATAAAAGATCCCGTACCACAGGCTAAACTCCCAATCTCACTCATTCAATGTGGCGCCTTAATCATCCCCAGTGTCATTGACGCATTCATTCATTCCCTCACTCTTCACCTCAAGCTGGTGTGTGGTGAACATTCTGACGCATAATGGCTGCCGTGCATCACCAAGGTGGGTGCGTATTGATGGTGGTTAGTGTGGTTCCTCTTTCACTAAAGTGTTGTGAAAAGCGCTATAAAGGTAATGTGTGTTGTCTATGTAAATGTAATGTGATGATGCCTGGTAAATGTTGAAATGAAATGGACACAGAGGCCAGGTTGCTATAGCTGGCCATAGTGCTGCTGATTGGCCAGGCGCAGAGCGGTGTACTGTACATGTGGTGGACGTGTTGCGCTGGTGTGGTGTTATCTCAGTGTGCTGGGCCGGGCAGCCACTGCAGGGGGAGAGTGTGTGGCTGTGTGGTGTCTGTGAAGATGAAGGGAAGAGCTGCCACATCACGCTCTCTCATGTTCTCTCTCTCTCTCTCTTACTTACTGTCACTCCCTCTCTCTCTCACCTTCTCTCTTCCTCTCTCTTGCTGCTCTCCCTCCGTCCTCTCTTCCCTCTCTCTCTGGAGGTGACAGTGATGTGTGGGGTCATGGTGGGGGTGTAGAATCAGCACTCAGATCTGCATCTGGGGTGGCCTGATTACACACCTACCATGCCACCTCTGTCTTGCTGAGATGGATGTGCCCTGGCCTTGGCCTTGGCATCGTGACTGCCCCCACCACCACCACCACCACCACCCCATCACACCTCTGGACTCAGCAGCCACCGTAGACTCTGGCCAACCTCCTTCTCCTGCCTCCTCCTCCTCCTCCGCATCCTCCCTCCTCCTCCTCCTCCTCCTCCTCCTCTTTCTCCACATCCTCCTCCTCCTCCTCCTCCTCCTCCTCCTCCTCCTCCTCCATCCTCCTCCCACCCTCCTCCTCCTCCGCATCCTCCTCCTCCTCTGCTAGAGCACCAGGGCTTGACTGCATTTGCACACTATGATATGCTACAATAAATGTCTTATAACCTTCTAATGGAAATGAGATTTTTCTCATGTTTCAGCAATTCCTTGACAGAGGAAAACCGAGAGTGTGAAGAGGGGAAAAAAAGAAGAAAAAAGGAGGACCGCTCTCATTCTGAGAGAATAGCGGATAGCAGCAGACCCAGGGTCATTCTGATAGGGAAAAGGCCTATTACTATGGTTAGATGACTTTATTCCTTAAACAATATATTCCGCTATCTCATCTGCAGAATATCTGATATGCCAGATATTAACACATTTATTACGTTGATGCTAATCTCTTCAGATCCCAGAGATTCCCTCTGGTCCATTTGTAAGTCTGTGTTTCCCCCCTGGAGAAAAAAACACCATTCCTTCCTCTTCTTTTTTTCCGTCTCTGTTATTTACAATGCCGGCCAGCTTTGTGCCGGCAGCGCGGAACAGACAAAAATGTATCACAGCAGCTGGATGCTTTCTGGTCCCGCGTGGAGCGGGAGGATGGCGGGGATCCCAGCGCTGCCCCTCCAGATGGATTAGCAGCACTGGGGGAGAGTGGAGCAGGGACGCTGTGACGGGACCGCGAGGCGAAGGGAGGCGGTGGTGCGTGTGGGTGCGTGCGTGCGTGCGTGCGTGCGTCTGCCGTGCGTGTGTGCGTGCGTGCGTGCGTGGTTGGTGGTGGTGGTAGGAGAGAGGGACATCATTCACTGGTGTGCTCCCCGCTGCCCCACCACGTGCTGAGGGCGAGGTGGACTCAGCCCCCCCCCCCCCCCAGCTCCTTGCTGCTTTTCCCAGAGATTTATCGTGCCCCAGGACGACGACGCGCGGCTCGGTCCCTGCCTGACGCCAACCCCTACTGTAATTCCTCACGTGGGGTGTGGAGGGAGTGACGGATGGCCGCGCTGACCCTGAGGACGGAGGATGAAGGGGGGGGGCATTTTTTCCCCCTCCAGCAGCCCCTTTCATCATAATCACCAGCGCAGGAGGACAAAAGGCAGAGAGGAATTATGGGTAAAAGGGAGGGAGGTGTGAATCACCGCTGCCTGCTGTCAGCGAAGGTGTTGGCAGGCTGGCGATGGCGCTGAGAATTTTTTTTTTAATGGTAGGCTACCTGCATGACCAGCTGCATAGGGTTCAAGGACCCACTCAGTGGAGCGGGAAGAGGAGGTGGAGGAAGAAGAATGGAGAGAGAGGACAAAAATAAATGTATGTTCCAGCAGTAAAACCATGAGGCAATTTCTTGACCAAGGGCCGTAGCTGAAGTATGAATGCACCAGTGTTAGTCGTGGCAGTCATAACTGGCTTTTATGATTTGAGGAGTCCACAACAACAGCCCTGATTCTCTATGGGCTGGGCATGCACTGGTGCATAAGCTGGTTTTAAGGTTTTCAGAGAGAGAGAGCCACTGTCCTGTTCCTCGCACTAACCTACTTCTCATGCTCTCCTGAGCTGAGGGAGGGTTTGTTTTGCCCATCCGCTGATCACACCTGACAAGTGTGTGTGGGCTTCCTCCATCTCCCATATTTAAATGGGCCCTGTCAGCCGGCTGGCCCCTGAGGGGGGTCAGACAGGGTGAGGAATACCAACTCTCCCGCTCCGGCCAAACACTTAGCCGCTCACGGAACTCCTCAATTCATCATGACCTGAGAGAAGAGAGCAACAAAAAAAGAAAATAAAAGCCACTGCAGAAGACAATGGCATAGCTGCACTGCGCAACCACACAAAATGCCAGCACCTACAGTACTGCTGAGGATCAGTGTTGCTAGTGTGTGGAAGCCAGGAGCTCTGGATGTTTTTTTTTATTTTATTTTTTTTACAGGGCTCCCAGCTGACTCTAATCAGTGCAGGGGGGACTGGATCAGGCATTTGCAGCGGTAATGAAGATTAATCATCCAATAAAATCAATCAGGGCGTGGAGTGCGCTGCGCTTGCAGTCAGAACACAGGAGTGAATTGGAAGGAAGTAGGAAAGAGAGGGAGGAAGCCAGTAAGGGACAACTAGACAAATGGAGAACTGAGACAGCGGGCGGAGGGAGGAGAGACTGATACCACAACACCACTTCTATGAGGGCATACTATTATATTCCCTATTTCAGACATTAAAGTGAGAGTGAAAAACCCTCCCATGTGTGCAACAACATCCAAATTTCATGAGGTTTCATGCTATTATTCTGTCTGCATTCATTCAGTGCATACATATAATGCCAGTGGCAAATACATTTATTTAAAAGAAAGCTTTCAAAACAAAGTGAAAACATTCAGTGAACTGCTTGATCAAAAACAGCCTACATAAGTAATAAGCGTATTTTTTTCATTGGAGTGGCATGCGGAAATTGACTTTTGAGTGACTTTTCCCTCCTCTGCCTCATGTATTCAGGTATTCGCGCAGGGTTATCAAGGCTGAGTGCGGGACGATGCAGCCGCTAATTAGCATTCGCTCGGACTTTAAACAACCGCTATTTAAACTGCTGCGTTCAGGTGCAGCGTAGAAATGAGCTCATTACCACAATTAGCCGTTTTAGTGGCGTGGTCCCGCTCGGGTGAGCGTGAGCACGCATCTATGCAGCCTCGGTGCTGCCAGACACATAAACACACTTACACACACACACACACACACACACACAGCCTGACCAACCTGTAGAGGACACAACGATGGGCCGCTCTGTCTGGGAGCTGAAGCTGAGAGGAAGCGGGAAGATGATGAAGGTGATAGTCATGCCAGCAAATATTGTTACTTAGGGCAGGCTACAGGCTGCTAAAACTGGTATGAACAATTCAGTATTGATCTCAGTAAAACAAATCAAGATGCTTCAGGGACATGGATTGAGAAAGGAATGGGGCTCACAGAGACTGCTTATGTGTTTGGTGCTATGCCACTGCCTGCAATCATGGTATGTTTTTTATATTTTTATATAAAAAAACAATAATTGGTAATAAGTGTTTTTTATACACCAGTTTATGTGTGTGTGTGTGTGTGTGTGTGTGTGTGTGTGTGAAAGCCAGTGAAATAATGTGAGCGCTTGCATAGGTTTTCCTCTCTTCCTCCCTTTTTCTCTGTCCCTCTCTGACCCCCCACTCTAACTCTCTCTCTCTCTCTCTCTATCTCTCTCTCACACACACTCACACACACACACACACACACACACACTTTTCTTTATATACACAGCTACTGGCCTGTCATTAATTTTACCTGGTGCTTCTAATTAAGTAATTGAACGAACAATTCACCCAAATGGATCTGTCTGTGCACTCAGGTGAAACACAGATAATAGCCCCTCACCTCGCACCCCCCCAATGCCCGCTGGATCCAGGCCCAAGACAAGCGGGAAACATCCTCTTTCCTTTCTCATTTAGCAGTTTAAACATTAGCACAGCGCTCCTCTCAGAATGCACCCAGCTCATTAGCAGCACCGACTTGCGCAGCTAATATCACAGATTGGCTCCTATGCACCATGGAAGTGAGAATATATAGTAATATAGAGAGTAAAATAGAGAGGGAGGGAGAGTAGGAGCATTGAAAGGAAAGAGAAATGTAAATCCGCCTCTTGAATCCCCTTTCGTCTCATGGCGTTCCCCTCACGCTGGCAGTTTCATTGTGTTCCACATTATTCTGTCAGGTAAATTTCCCTCACCGCCTCTGACAGACGACATGCTTCAGACCTCATCAAACTCAATCTGAAAGGCATCGCTGCTTTAATACGGAACATATTATTCCGTCTCCCTACGCAGTCAAAACAAAATGTAAATCGATAAACAAACTTGAAAACACTGGCTTATGATTTGATATGGAAATTGGGGAAGATGAGGCATTAGCTGTAGTCTTTTAAAGTAAGAACAATAAGAGTTTTGCGAACAGAATAGTCATGGAAATTCACGCCTGAGGCAAATACTGTAGGCCAATACCCAATACCAAGATAAAGTCTATTATATAAGACCTAAGCAAGTGTTATGTACTGAGGCTTTTTTTTACTTTCGTCTCTAGTCTTCTGCATCACATATAGCCAAGGCAACAGTGATTATATAAAGATTACATTAAGTTAGATTTATGTAGATTAGTTTCAAGCCAAAACTCATTATCACTGTGTCCAGAGGAAATCTGCTGTACTGGGTCTGACTGGGGCATATGTAGCAGTCAGTGGTTCAGTTGGGGACATTGCTGACACAATGCATTTGTAGGCTGTTGGGTTTTACAAATTTCTCTTAGGCAAGCAAATAGGACTCCCCTTGTTGTGCCATTTTAATTATTCCTTTCCATGTCTTCGGTATTCGTTTGTTCTCATTTACTGAGATGCGCTCGGTTGACCAGCAAGCTGTTACTGCTCAGGAAGAGAGTTTGAGGCAAGACAAACCCAGTGCCGAAGCCTCTACTGCACTCACAGGAGGGGGAGAAGGCTGCAGTGGTCCTCTGCACCTCTAGGGGTTGGTGCGAGCACCATCAGAGCAAATTGGTGCCAGTGTCATGGAATGGAGTGCCCGTTCTAAATTGGTGAATGGGTGGCAGATTTAGGAGGGGAGGAAATTGAAAGTGAATGTGTTTATGGCCGCATTGTGCCTCTGTGCGATTTTATTTCACTCACTCGTGCGCCAGCTCACTCGGTCCGGCCCTCTCCCATTTACTCACTACCGTCCACTCTTTCACTACCATTTCCACTAATGGCCGAAGAGGAGGGAGAGACTCATCTCCGTTCCGTGGCTTCAACCTTTAGTGAGGCTCCTCCGTGCGGATGTCAGACTGAGCACAGGCCAACATCGATTAACAGGATGGAAGGGACGCCCCCCGGACATAAAGGACAACGCCTAATCACGCCATAAAACACGACGGCCCCATTCCACCGGACACTTTAATAAGCCTGTTTGAGCAGGGGCTGGTGCCGACTGAGCTGCCGGGGGGTCGGTGGGGTGGTGAGTGGGGGGTGTAGGGGAGTGGGGTGAGAATTTACAGTCTCTGTGTGGAATTCTGCTTCTCGAGAGTCAATGGGGTTACGTTTTTATCCTCTGAGGTGGCACATTAGGGGGACTAAGTGCCTTTTTTACTGCCCCCCCTCCACACACACACACACACCTTACCTACTCTCTCCCTGAGTAGCCTGGGCCTCAAATAGTTATCAGAGCCATGATGAGTCCTCCAGAGGACAGTTGTGGAGGAGATGTGGTACGGTCTGAGGGGTGCAGTCTTGAAGGAGAAGTAGCTCAGCTACTCTCGTTATCTCGTTATTCCCCTTTTCTCTTTTTTTAAACGGTTTAGCTTTTCTATTCTTTTGGTCGTTATCTCAAGCTGTTTCTTATTCCCCATTCCTCTCTCTCCTCCACTATCCAATCTCGTATGGCCATAGGGGATTGTGTAGGTGGGGTGCACAAGATTGGCGTCTTTAAGACAGTCAGGTTGAATTCTCTGTTCCTCCCTCTCTACTTCTCTCTCTCTTTCTGTCCCACTCTTTCTCTCTCTATTTCTCTCGCTCCCTCTTTTTTCTCTCTCTCTCTTTATTTCCCTCACTCTCTCCCACTCTTTCTGTCTCTCTCTCTCTCTGTTTCTCTCTCTCCTCTCTTCTCTCCCCATCTCTCTGAGGGAGTGTGTCTAAGGCTGGTGGGGACTTGAAGGCTTTTAAAGCGAGGGAACTGTCGTCTCCCAGGTGCTACTGCGCAGTCAGCAGTATCGGCCCCAGCGCATCAGATGAGTTACTCACCTCTTACCGACTCTTTATCCTGCCTTTTGTGAGGAGATAAAATGGCTGGGCCCCGTGCCGCCTCCCCACGAACAACACTGATTGGATCTGTGATGTCGACATTAGTGGGGCGAAGGAGAGAAGAGAGAGACATAAAAAAAAACAGTGTCTGGCAGTTCTCTTTGGAGGACTAGATCAAGGGGAGATCTGTGTCACTGAGCCGTGCGCTTTGGTGAGGGATGTCACCATGGCTGCTGTTTGGTAAACTGGTGGAGGAGTTACAGCCTACTGCACCATACATTTTGAACAGAGTAAATATTTCTTGCCTCTCTCTCTCTCTCTCTCTCTCTCTTTCTCTCTCATTGTGCATTATTCATGACTGTTGGATTTAGTTCCTCAGTGCCATTTAAGGAAGGTAACTGCACTCCTTCTCACTTACCTCAGTGTTCTTCAGTGCTGCTCTGGAATCATCTATCAGCCTAACGGATTCATCGATAAGCCACAGTTAAATGTTGGTGGATTTTTTGCCAACGATCCTGTGGCTCAACAGTTCACTTCACTTCACTCTTCCAGTCAATGGCTTTTCAGCGTGCCAAACTGAGTAAAGGTACATCTTAGCCATGCTTGGAATTGTATGCACACTAAGTGACTGCCAGCTGCATCATTATACTGTTTAGAGACATTTGGTGTCATGTTTTAAGAAGTCAGGTTTGCCAGCCCATTCCATAAAGGAGTCCAGACAATGCCAGACCACTTAAGCTGAGACTTCATTGATTTTCCGAACCGCCAACTAGTGGGCCAGTCATGGCAGTGTATCCCGCCACTGGAGGCAGGGGAGTTGCTGTGGTCATTGTTACATGGCCAGCCCCACACACTCTGGAGGCCCTCATTGTGCCCGATCTGAGGCTGCTATTCTTCTGGTGCCAGGGCCAGTCCAAGCCAGAGCCCATTCCCCTCTGTTTGCTGAATGTCTGTGTCTTGGTCACAGGCTGTGTGGAGATATCCTTATTTAAAACGGGTTTTGTCCATCGGCATGTGTTGACACATACACACACGTACAGTACTATACATACACACACACACCAGGGCTCAACGTTAACTTTAAAAAGTGGTTAAACGTGGTTGCCAGTTTGACAACCAGGCATAAGGTTTTGGTTGCCAAAGCCAACCAAATCTGGTTGCCACTTGTAACAATTTGGTAGCCAAGGGCAACCGGGCAACCATTAATGTCGAGCCCTGACACACACACACACACACACACACACACACACACACAGGCGAGAGATTTCACATTGATCATTTCCGAGAAGACATTCAAAGACTCCATTTAGTTATTAAATGAGATTCACTCATGTATGAATGTGTCTATTGCATACATCATTACAACGTACAGCATGTGAAATCACATTTGTTTTGATTAGCGGACTTTAATGGATACCAGCATTCCTCCACAGCACACTATGCCTGCACATGTACAGTTTGTGGGGGGTCATCTGGATTGATTACTTGTAAGCAAGTAATTTTCATGCATATTATGTCTTCATTAGGTTATGATTATGTCTGAACAGCTTGCTTGAGTGCATGCAATCCAAGCACTTGAATATGTAATGTTTACAGTATGTACATGTCTCCTGATCAGGAGCACACAGTCTGTTTAACCGCTTCTGTCTGTCTGTTCTGAGGCTGTAGTACTAGTGCAGTGTGTGGGATGTCACAAGCCGGAGAAAGCACACAAACTACAGGTGCTCAGAGGCACTGGAAATAAGACAGCCACTAGTAAATATATAACATAAACATGTCTGCTGCTCTCATAGAAACAGCAGGAGTTGCGCCTTGTTACAGAGCAGCATTCCACGACTCCGTGTCTGTGTGAACTTGAGACCTTTGGTATGTGAGTTGGTGTTAATCAGAGCACAACAGCAGAGGCTCAATTATTCTCTGTGTGGTTAGTCTTTCACACCACTAACGACAGTAGCAGCTCAGTAGGGGTTTTAACCCTCCTCCCTCCCTTTCTTTCCCCTCCTCTCTTTCTTCATCTCTCTCTCCCTCTCTCGTCATCTCTCTCTCTCTCATCCTCTCTCTCTCTCTCTCTCTCTCTCTCTCTCTCTCTCGTCGTCTCTCTCTTGGCTCAGGCTTTTGTCTCCTCTTTGATTCTTCTCTCTTTGAGACTCACTCGTGCATCCCACATGATGGAGACGTCTTCTTTCATGCCTCACGTTCAGTCTCTGAGGTTTTTCAGCCCCAAACCCTAAAGCTCCCTCCCCCTCCACCCCTTACCTTCACGCATCACTTTCTCACATATCAGAAAAGGAGACGTAGATCATCCCATATTCCTGTCAATCTCATTGATTCTTACACTCTTAAAACGAATGTGTTGAAAACAACACAACTTGTCCAGATAGGGACCACACAAGTTTGTGTTGTTTCCTTTTTAAATTTGTTGCACAAAATGTGTTGAAAATAGCACAACTTGCATTGAATCAACACAACTTGCGTTGTCTTTTTAACACATCTCTGTGTCCAGATAGGGACAACACATTCCTTTTAATAGTGTAGACTTCACAGAGGCATGTGACAAAAGCTGGCTATATCTCATTTTCATGTGTTCAGTTTCACTGCAAAATACTGTATATTTCTAGATTGTGCTTTTATGTGCTTGGGACTAGAGTTTATTTTTTTACCCACAATTCCTTGTGGAGGCGGAGGCTGGGGTGTAAGGTTTGGCGCTGCGCCGCCCCCTCTGCAGTAACAGTATGGTGCAGCTGGGGTAATTGCAGCTGTTAGGTGGAGAGAGCTCATGGGGCTGCAATTTTGCCACCGTTTTCTTGGCGGGCTCGTTTGTCATTTGGTGATACCGGTTGATCCTCTCTCTCCCTCTCTCTCTGTCTCTTACTCTCTCACTCTCTCTCTCTTACTCTCTTTTTCTTACTCTCTCTCTCATTCTCGCTTGTTGTTGTTCACTATCTCTGTTTTTTTTCTTCTGTTCCATTTTCTTCTGTTCCATTCTCAGTGTCTTTAGATCTGCCACTCACTGCTAGTGCATCTGGTCTGTGCAATAGAGATCCACGCTCCTGTGGAGTATACAATCCTAGCCCCAGGATCCCAACCTGTGAAGGGCTAACAGGAGTATTGACAGTTATTATCAGCCGCTTTCCATGCACACAGCTGATGCAGTGATTTCATATTGATTTGCCTCTTCGCACCACTGCAGCAGGCAGGCAGAGACACGAGCATCGCATTCACCACTTCCCAGCACTTAGATAGATCAGAGTGTGTAAAGAGAAACCATACAGACAAAGTCTTGTTTCACCACAACGCAGAAAAGAGAGGAGCCGTCTCACATGACCCAATGTGCACGTCCTGCGTACAACCTTTGCAGATGTTACACGGCCGCATAATGTGATCTGACAGGCTATGATCTCTTTTTCCCTCTCATTTTTTTTCCCTCTCTCTCTCCTTGACTCTGGTTCAAAAAGGGGCCTTCACCTTCACCGTGCCCCCACTGACACACATCACTCACTCACTGGCGCCTGTCCGACGGCCGTGCGCTCGGCCATTGACATTTACAGATGGGGATGCCAGCAAGCACGCGGAGGCATCTCTGATGATCCGATCAACCCTGGCGTGATCTCCATGCCTGTGTGTAATCTCAGTGTCAGGCCATGCTGTGAGTGGTGTGTTAGGTGAGTGAGAGAGAGAGAGAGAGGGAGAGAGAGAGAGAGCAATGGTGATACAGCGTCGATCAACACATGAGGGAAGACGAGGCAGGGGCGAGTGGAGATGAGTGGTGACACTGTGAAATCGCCTTCTTTTTGGATGTGTTTACATCAATTCTCATCGGGCAGTATCTCACACATACACTAACACACTAACATGCACTCACGCAAACACACACACACACACAAACCCTCCCCACCTGTGTCACGCTCGAGCGAGTGGCTTGTTGACATTTTCATCCCTGTCGTGTGTAATTTATGTAAGGGTAGTCTCTGGCTGTGTGCACTCCATAACCGTGCGAAAGCAAACAGGGGAGAAAAAGAACAAATTGCTTTTTTAAATTGGCCAGACAAGTACCCGTGCTCGGCTTGTATAAAGACAAAGCACACAGTCCCACAACCAGGGGGGAAAGGGAGCGGAGGAGACGAGGCTGTGCTGTTTCACTGGTGCGCTGGGCAGTTACTGACCTTCCACACACACACACACACAAACACACACACACACACACACTGACACACTCCTATACATACCCACACAGAGAGACCTTCCATTAGCGACATGAAAGATTTAACCCAGGCCACAGATTATATGGTAATAGTATATGAATTTTAAATCACATTCCGTGACTTGTTGTGTGCATTATGCTGGGGCAGGGACATAAATCAAAGATGCTTGCGGTGCCGTGTGGTGTAGGGGAAAAGAGAGCCACGGAGGCCTTAATTGCTGAGGACTCGCAGTGTTGGATTGCTATTGTCGCCTGGCAGCAAGCAGCAGCCACCACTGCCACTAGTGATTCAGGTGTTGGGCGCCAGGTATTTCAGCGGGAGGGGTGTAATTACATTCATTTGCGGCCCTTTGAGGTGCGGCGATGAAACATAAAACCAAAAACAAGCCCTGCTGGAGTCCAAATGGGACACCCTAATTTGGCCCTCGTCTCCCTCTTCTCCACGGTTTTTTTTTTTTTTTTTTTTGGAATCTCAATTTTTTAATATGAGAATATTTGTCAGATGGAAAAAAAATGTTAATTGCCCAAATTAAAATGTGGGAATATTATCTTCTCGCCAGCAGTTAGTTCACTGACTCTGAGTCAGGTTTCACTCACTTAGGTCGTGCTACAGTACATCTGTGAGGTTCGACTCTCTGGAGTAAAACCTCAGTCAGAGTACACCAGGTCCTCCGACACACCGGGTCCCGGGTTTGACGTGCTGGTGGGGTTTAAGAGAGTCCTCTTTGGAGGCCGGGCCGTGGCTTCCCATGCAAGGGAATGCAGATTAGCCCGTTAACAAAGAGAGTGGCACAGAAAGCAGCCCTTCTCTGGAGGCTTGAGTGCACAGTGATGCGCGCCGCTTCCTTGGGTGATGTAGCCCTCTCTCTCCATTGACAGATGTTGCGACCTCGCGTCGGCAGCTCGCATCACAATGAGCTGTAGCCACCGTGAAGAGGCTTTGCTCTGAGCTGCTTAGCTTGTAGCTGCTGCTGTTGAGGTCAGCTGCTGTGGAGTGAAATATACTCTACCGAGGAGGGATGCTGGCTTGCCATCAGTTTCCCACCACCAGCTGGTAGAAGTAGTGAACCTTGTGGTCCAAAAACCTCCAAAAGGCGTCTTGTGTTCACCTCAAACGGTGACTCTGACAGAGAATGAAGGCTTCAAATGGAAAGTTCCCTAGCCAGAGGAGTGTGGTGCACTGGGAGGACCTACCAACCTGACTTGTTGTCACCTTTACTAGAACACCTGTTCACAGGTCGAAACAACCTGGCACCAGTTCCCACCCTACATGGCTTCACAACCTCTGATTGGAGAATTGGAAAATTGGCACCCCCTAGTGTTTGAATTACATGCTTACAGTCGCAGTACTGCATACCAGGGGGGTCAGGATTTGGAGGGTTAGCTTCAGCCAGTCAGCCAGTTAGCATCTTTAACAATGATATCTGACAGGTGTTCACCTCTGACTACATTTTCACAAACAAGCCAATTAGGTACCTCATTAAAAATGGCCTCAAATTGTCACCTATATGGATTGTCTGACCCTCCCAGATTGTAAACTGCCAGCATCTGATTGGCTTGTTTGTAAAAATGTGGCTGGAAGTGAGCACCTGTCACATGCCATTTTTTAAGAATAACTATATATTTGGCTGAAGTAACTAGCCTTCAGCTATTTAAATTAACTGTATGAATCATAATACCTGCAATCCTGCATGGTATATATGGTATGGGCCCATCTTGACACCATACTGTTCTTGAATCTCTCCAACAGTGCCACCCCTTCATACACTTAGGCTAACTTACTGTAACAAACATTATTTAACATTTTGTTATTGTCTGCTTTTAGCTCAAGCACACAACGCCATTTCATAGGGAACCAGCTCCTTGCCTCAGTATTGCCACCCTTTGTCGAGTCTCAAGGCCTTTGGGACCCTTGATGAAGATCTTGACTGCTGCCTGAACAGTCACAAATGAT